>NC_067155.1:29817291-29870920 GCF_903995435.1 Acomys russatus
AGAAAGAAACCACAGAACCTCTGAATTTCTCTAACCGGTGACATTGAAAATAGAAACAATCTGGGTGCCCAGCCCTTGAGAAGTGGAGGAGGGGGTTCAAGGCCAGCCTGGGATTAAGGTAAGACCTTAGCTGTGCCAGTGTGTGAAAGGTGGAAAGACAGAATCCACTTCTCCACGACACAAAGGTGCACTCTGACCTCTTGAAAATAATAATAAATAATTGAAATAAGGGGCCGGGGAGGTGACTTAGTGGTGGAGTTTTCCTAGTATGTGCTAGGAACTGGGTTCAAGTCTCAACACAACAAAATAAATAAATGAAAACAAATGACAGGAAACAAAACATAAGACAAGATTAATCCTTCTGAAAGACATCCTTGTCCCTTTCTCCCAGGAAAGGCTTGGGGACTGACAGAAGTAACACAAACAGGCACAAGTCTAATTACTGACCCAATACAAACAACGAAGACACTCAACTTCTAGATGCACACCACCTGCAATCTAGGCTTGGAGGTCAGAGGTGACTCAGCGGACGGAAATACTTCCAGCACAAGCCTGCTGACCTGAGTTCGAATCCTAGAACTCAGGTACAGGTGGAAAGAGAAGCTACTCCACAAAATTGTCCTCTGTGGGCTGGAGAGATGGCTCAGTGGTTAAAGAGCACAGCCTGCTCTTCCAAAGGACCCAGGGTTCAATTCCCAGCACCCACACGGCGGCTCACAACTGTCTGTAACTCCAAGATCTGACACTCTCACACCAACGCACATAAATTAAAATTAAATAAAATATTTTTTTAAAAAAATTGTCCTCCGGCCTTCAACACTGCCTCTCCCCACCCCACCCCCCCCACCACCCCCCCCCCCCACCCCCACCACACACAACCATCCTCTGGATATGGAAGCAGGTCCATATGCAGAGGTTATGTAACATTGAGTACCGGCCATATGCCAGACATCCCTTTCACATATTACCGCACACAACCCACATCATGTCCTTACTCTCGTTTTAATGAGGATGATACTAAGGCTTGGTGATGTTACATGGCCCATGTGATCGAATTGGGACCAGAAGCCCAGGTCTGATGTGACACTCAAGAAATCTCCCCTCACACTTCCAAAAGCTAATCATTCATCCATACGCCTGCAAAACAAAACGAAACAAACCAAACCAAACCCCAACCCCTTCAGTCTTCAAATCGCCCTTGCTTATCAAGCTGTGTGCATGCTCCCAGCCAAGAAATGGAAAGGGGCCTTGAACGTCACAGCTCTGGGTCCCAACTTTGCCCCGAGAACTGAGCAAAGACGGAGGAGGGTGGTAAACTTCGCGAAACTTTCTCCCTCCTGGGTAGCGTTTCTTCAACCCAGCAACAAGTAATTTAAAAAGAAGATAAGACGAGGACAGCAATAACACAACGCTCTATTTGGCTGCGAGCAATCAAAGCTGTAGCGCACCTGCTGAGTTCTCTGCCTACAAGGAATCCAGAAAACAAGAAACAAAACACGCCCAGTTTGCACGGTGTTGCACCCAAACGCTCCTCTCAGGCAAGGGTATCAAGATTTCCGGAGGGCCTAAAGTAATGCAAGGAATTGCTGTGGAGGGGCACTCCACCCTTGACCCTGGCCCTGGTGTCCCTAAGCCAGGAGCAAAGAGCTGCATGCAGTTGAGTGACTTTTCTCTCTCTTTTCCAGGAAAGGTGGCTGCAACGTCCAAGGCGCTGGCACAGGGTGGCTGCACTACTGCACCCCCACATTCTCCACTTGGAGCCCCCCCTTGTATGGAAGAGGTCACCTGCATGGGAGGTGTGCACAGCCTTGAGGCACCTTTGGAAGAATGCTGTGTACCAAGTAGTTTCCAAAGGGTCCCCGCCACCGGACCCTGCGCTGTGAAAATCGCCGCAGCCCGCCTCACCTCCGCGGGGTCCCTCATAGGCCGCTCTCCGTCCTGCTGGCTCCTGGGTCGCTCTCGCAGCCTCCTCCGCCCGGCCTCCTAGGAGCCGGAAGCGGAGTGCCGTGCAAGATCCAGCTGCGCATGCGTAGGACGTCCCCAGAGGGGGCGGGGTCCGGAAGGGGGCAGGGCCTCGTCAAGAGGTTATTCCTCCAGGCGCCTGGGACTTTGGGACTTTGTGCTTAGCTGAGGCCATACTTAAGTCAATCTCAGCCCTCAGCGTACCTGAATATACACACTCATACACATATGTGCCCTCACACATACAGGCACGCATACACACACAAGTACACAGCACATGCAGAAACATATAGGAAAACAGAAAAAGAGAGCAGAAAGCAAAACAGTTACAACAAAAATTCCAAAGGTAGTAGACAAGGTGTGAAAAGCACAGCAGATTTCTCAGAGTACCGCCCACTGCTAGCTTTAAGCCTCAATCTTGTCTCTTGCTTAGGAGTGCCTTTTTCTTTAATAAACTCCCTCCCTCCCCCTCCCCTCACACACACACACACACACACACACACACACACACACACACACACACCAGACACCTCCACCTAGGAAGCCTCAGATGCCCACAAACAAGCTTCTGAACATAGCGAAGGGTATCCCAGACCCCGTGGGGGGTGGGGCGGGGTGGGATGGCAGCGAAACTTCTCAATGGGTAAAGTGTTTGCCATCAGTCTGATGACCTGAGTTGACACTGGGCACCCACATCTTGTAAGAACAGAATGGTTGCCACAAAGTTGTTATTTGATCTCCATACACACACATGCCATTACAGTCAAGTACCCCCTAACCCCCAACATAGGAGGGGGTGTCAAGGCTCAAGGGGTCGCACTGCTGGTGATAAGCGACCTTAGCTAGGCTGACAAAGTAGTTAATTCAGTAGAGTGCTTGCTTAGCATATAGGAAGCCATGCCCTGCACCGCACAGATTCTCATCCTAGCACTCAGGAGGTATGAGCAGTAAGGTCAAGGATAGAAAATTCCAGAACAGATTTGGCTACAGGACATCCTGTCTCAAATAAATAAAGTTAAAAAAAAAAAAAAAAAAGTGAATCATAAAAAATAAATAAAGTAAAAAAGAGACAATGGCGTGAAACAAGGGCTCTGTTCTGAGTTTGAATCCTGACTTAGGCAAGAAATTTTTAAAATGTGTTTTTTAAATTGCTTGTGTGTGTTTTCTGACATGTATGTATGGCACGATGTGCATCCCGGGTGCCTAAGGAGGCCAGAAGAAGATGTTTGTTCTATTGTAGCTGGAGTTATGGGTGACTATGAACCACTGTGTGGGTGCTGAGAACCGGTTATGGGTCCCCTCTGCAAGAGCAGCAAGTGCTGTCAACCACTTAGCCATCTCTCCAGGCCAGGATGACTTCTAGCTAGGCAAAAGAGCGCACACATATAGTCCCAGATATTTAAATGGCTGAAGCAGAAAAAAAATCATGTGAGCCCAGGCATTTGGAACCAGCCTCCATGAGATAGCAAGACCCTATTTTTAAAAGAGCACTATAAAACAAAACAATCCCTTCCTCAAAGAACAACAACAAACCAAGAAAGAGAAATATTTAAAGACTTTGGAGGGCTGTGACGTAGTCGTTAAAGTGTTTGTCTGGTGTACATAAAGCCTTGGGTTTCCACCCCAAGGGCTACATAAAACCATTCGTGGTGATACGTACTTGCAATCCCATTCTTAGGCAGGTAGTGGCCAGAGGAGCAGAAGCTCACAGCATCCTTGGTACCCAGTCAGTTTGAGGGTAGCCTGGATTACCTAAGATCCTGTCTCCAAAACAAGACCAAAATTCCTGTAGGCAGCAAGATGGCTCAGTGAGTAATGGTGCTGGCTGCCAAGTCTGACAACTCGAGTTCGATTCCTAGATGTGATGCAAGGGGAGACCTGACTCTAGGAAGAAAGCTTCACCTTTCACAGATGGGCTTTGGCAAGCGTGCCACCTCCGCAAAACAGACAGACAGACAGACAAATGCGGAGTTTTTCTTTCAGCCTCAGATTCCTCGTCTATAAAAGAGAACATGTCTTTGAGCTGTAAAGGTGGATAAGGATGCCCCTTCAAGTCGTTAGGTGTCTGGGGGCAGGGGAAATGCTCAGCACAGCAAGGCTACCCTTTGCGGTTATCTACACAAAACCTTCACAAAGTGGCAGCCAGGAAACTGGAGATTGCAGGAACTGTTGTCCTTCAAGGATATATTTGTTGGGGCCTCAGGTAGCTCTGGCAGGTCACGCCCAACAGTTTGCTTAGCTCACTGGATTATTTGGCTCAGGTCAGGGGTGAGCCAATGGGTTTCTCTCAAGAGTTCTCCAGAGAATAGCTCCAGTTTTGTGTTCCGTGCGGTAACGAACTCACTCCTAGCATTCTTACCGGAATGCTACAGTAGGCAAGACACACAGTAAAGCAGGATGAAGATGTAACTGTTGGTAGAGAGTGCTTGCCTCGACTGTGCAAAGCCTAGAACGCAGCACCGCATAAACTGGATGTGATGATAGAGGACTGTAATTCCAGAAGGACTGAAAGTTCTGGTCATCTTTGGCTAAAATGGCAAGTGTGAAACTTGGGGGCAGCCTCGGCTATTGGAGATGCTTTCTGAAAGAAAAGAAGGAAGGAAGGAAGGAAGGAAGGAAGGAGGGAAGGTGGGAGAGAAAGGGAGGGATGGAGGCCAAGGGGTAGAGGGAAAAGAGAAGGAAGAGAGGAGAGAAAAAAGAAAAAGAAAAAGAAACCACAACATTACACTTGCTCAAAAGTAGGAAGGCAGCTGCTTGGCAGTGGTGGCGCACACCTTTAATCCCAGCGCTCGGGAGGCAGAGGCAGGTGGATCTCTGTGAGTTCAATGCCAGCCTGGTCTACAGAGGAAGTTCCAGGACAGCCAGGGCTACACAAAGAAACCCTGCCTCAAAAAACTAAAAAACAAAAAACAAAACAAACAAACAAAAAAAACCACAACAACAACAACAACAAAAACAACCAAAAAGCAACAACAATAATAAAACCCAAAGAACTAAGTGGGCTCAAGGGCAACCTGGATAGCTAAATGAGACTGTCTCAAAAAAGTAAAAAGCAGGCTGTAGGTGTGTCTCAGTGGTAGAACACCAGCCTAGAATCCCCAATGAGGGTCAGTTGTAGATTACTGGCCTAACGTGTCCTGTCTCTTGTGTCCAGTTACCATTCCAATAAACATCAGTAGCCACAGGTAGACTGTCCATAGTCCCTTAACTAGCAGAATGACACTTTGAGAAGAAGGAGGTGGCGGTAAGGTGGAAGCTTGCCACTCAAGTGTCTGGGAGGCACTGTACCAGGTCTGTTGTTCTTACTTTAAGGTCTATGCATATCTTAGGGCCCCCAGGTAGTCTTAGATAACTGGGGCTCCTCTGGAGGCATTTTGTCGTAACTTTAGGCAAGGCAGATGCTATTAGTGCCTAGTGGGTCAAGGTCGCTGTTCTGAGAGAATTACTTGGCCCTAAAGGCCAACAGTCTTAACGTCCGGCACTTGAAGCTTGAACTTGCCTGAGTCTTGCCTATAAACACCCTGTAGTTTGCATTCTTGCTATAAATGTGTACATGCGTGGGTGTGTGAGTGCTTAGATTCACAGTCCTCCCCCCCCCCCCCACAATAGGATCTCATGTATTATCACTACCTAACCTACATCAGTATTGGTCCTCCTGCCTCCACCTCCCTGAGTTCTGGGGTCACAGGTATGCATGGCTCATGCTGGCAGTGGAGCCCAGAGCTCTGCGTGTGCTAGACAAATACTGGACCAGCTAAGGTGCGTCTTCAACATCATACACATGTTTTCCAAGAAGCAACTGCCATATCTACTCCTCTTTAACTCCCTTCAAAATTGGACTTGATTTCCAAAGGGCAATGTTTTAAATCCCAGTGAAAAACAGAGCCGTGTCTCTCTCTGGAGAGTCCAGTAAGCTAGGACTGTTTGCTAAGCATCGACTTCAGGAGTTTTGGGCAGCCCCAGGAAAGAGGAAACTCCATGCTATGGGTTGAACTGTCTCCTCTCAAGTCATATATTATAGTCCCTAATGGCAGGCTAAGACCCTGGCTCAGTGAAGGAGATTGCCTCCAGGCCTGGTAACCTGAATTCTTTTCCCAGAACCCACATGGTGGGAGAAGAGAACCATCCTTCATATCCACACACACACACATATTCACGCAGAAAATAAAAATAAAAATAAAATGTAACCGAAATAAAGAGTGAGGTCTTCTTTGGAAATATTTCCTTGCACACATAACTCAGTCTTAAGTCACCGTAAGTTTCAGAACGAATGGACTGGGCCAAGCCTCTACCCCAGGGTGATGATGGGTCCTTAAAGGAAGGGACGCTGGAGACAGTAACACAAAGCACTTTCCTTGCAAGCATGAGGACCTGAGTTCACTCTTCCAGAACTCATGTAACTAAGTAAATAAATAAATAAATAAATAAATAAATAAGTAAATAAATAAGCCACTAATCCCAATAGGCAGAGACAGTCAGATTCCCCGGGGACTTGTCAGCTTCATCAGCAGGCTCCCAGTTCTGTGAAAACCTTGTCTCAAAGAGTGAAGTGAAGCATGACACAGGCAGACACCCAGAATTAATCTCTAGTCTTCACACGCATGTATACGCACTTGTGTGTATATACACACGTGCATGCATTACATGGACATATCTGTACCTACATTACACCTAAAACAAGATGGAAGGGCCCGCGAGGCAGGACTGCCAAGGTTGTTCTTTGGCATACACCCAGGAGCACCTGTAGGTGCACAGGTAAACAAGTACACATGTAACAGAAGCGGGGTGCGGGGTGGGGGTGGGGCGGAAGAGAGAGTTTGGGACCCCAGTGTGCACACAAGGAGAACATTATAGGATGATGCTGTCATAAGCTGGAGGAAGGGTGTGGGGGAAACCTGACACTCGGCAGATACCTTGTGTTTGGCCAGCCAGGTCCCAGGACTATGACAAAATACATTTCTGAGATTTCAGCCACTAAGTCTCAGGTATTTTTATCACCAGATCTGATAAATACCCTGCTTACAGTCTAGCGTCTGCTGGGGTTTTACGAAGGCCAAAGCTGAGATAGGGAGCTTAGTCACCATCCTCTGTGACTGACTGGTCCCTCCGGTTCCCTCCAGGTCGCTGCTATTCATACTGGCTCACACTGGCGAGAGTGAAATGGAGCCGGGGAGGGGGGGGTGTGCGGGGTATACCAGAAAATAGAGGGACATCATGAAGAAAGAGGGTTGGTACCTCCATTGGGTGGGTGGATGGATGGGGCTGGACTCACCTGAGCTCAGCAAAGGTTTGCCACACAGAGGACAGTTGGAGTGGCCCGAGAAGGTTCCTCGAACCAGCTGGTGCCCGTTGACACACTCACGCCGCCCTGGGGTGTCCTGACTCTTATCCTTTAGATGCGCTGGACTTTTCCCCTGCGTGGGACAATGACCGGGTTTCAGGCTATCTCCTGCGGGGTCTGGCCCTTTTATGCCCTCCACCTCCATTTATGCAGCCCTGGTTCGAGCGCCAGGGTTCCTGAATCAAGGGTACTTTAGAGAGCTTGAAAAGGAAGGGCGAGTCCTCCCAAAAGCTCCAGGTCAGGCCCGCCCTCACCTTCTCCTTCTGCCGGGTGACCCTGCTTCGGAGGGAGCTCAGGCTGCGCTTCACTCTGGTGCTCTTGTCAGTCTTCTCATTCTTGCCTGCACCGTCCTCACTCCTAGAGGGAAGGAAGCAGGTGAGGAAAAGCTTCATGCCATTCCGAGGCAACTCTGGGAGGTGCTCCTGGAATATGCCTCCCCTTGATGGGACCCCCATCTTTGGTTCCCAATTCCCCCATCTTTCCTACCATCCTCCTTTTCTATTTTCCACTCCCCTCTCTTTTCCTCGGCCCCCCCCCCCCCCCCGCATCTCAAGCAGGTCTTGAACCCGTGATTATCTCGTCTCAGCCTTTGCTGGCCTCCTGCTGTAGCTACCTCTGGCAGCTTATGCTTACTCAGACAAGAATTCAAACCAGGTGATGCTGGAGTGAGGTCCTCCAGGTCTGATGGATGTGTGACTCTGACGGGCCCTGTAGGAACAGAGTGGGACAGACATGTAGGTCCCCCAGACAAACTCAGCTCTTATCCTGCATTTCTGCATGCCAGGGCAGAGTACAGGCGCCTCTCAGGGGTCCTGCCTGAGATCCCGCCAGTGACTGTGGGCTTGTATACAGGGACATGACAACAGCTGTCCAGCAGAGGGCGCCAGTACTGTGTCTTGGACAAACCACATCAGCATGTCAGGAAAGTCTAACAGATCTTAGGAAACAGACATCTTTTCTTGTTTGTCTCATTCTCTGTTAGGCTTTCTTCGTCTCTCCGTCCTCCTCTTCCCGCACCCTCCCCTCCTTCCTCTTTTTCCTTTTATCCTCCCCACTCCCCACCCCCTACCCAATCTAATTCTTAACCTCCTCCTTCTTCGGCAGAGACTCACTAACATAGCCCAGGTTAGCATCAGTCTCCTAAATGCCGGGAGGACAGGCGTGTATCAGCGCACACATCAGCTCCCTTCATCCTGTCAACTGTCTACTCCCCTGCCTATGCCCACGCTGGTGCTCTCACACCTGTTTGCCCCAATGCATAGACTCCACGCTTCTCCCTAACCTGTCTCACCGTTTGTCTTCTCCAGCACCTCCCGCCTGCTCCCTTCTCACTTACCCGTGGTACTGCCGCAGTTCCTGAAGTACTTGCTGCACTATCAACCTAGGGAAGGCGTGGGATACAAACAGACGAACCATGATTACTTGGCCAGACCCTAGGCACCCATGTACACTCTAACTGGGTAACCTGAAGATTCCCGGGTGTCTTTTCCCCTCTGGGCAAAGTTTGTCTGAGAGAGAGGCCCCATTATGTGAGAACTGGCAAGATTAGGCTAGCATGGACAATTATTTTAAAAAAGGGTTTTTTTTTTTTGTTTTTTGTTTTGAAACAAGGTCTCATGTATTTCAGACTGACCTCTAACTCACAGTTAGCTGAGGATGACCTCGCATGCTTCCAGTCTTCCTGCCTTCACCCACTGAGTGGTGGGATGGCAGGTAGGTACTTGCACATGCCTGGCTTATGTGGTACTAGGGATGGAACCCAGTGCACACTAGGTGATCACTCTATCCAACGAGCCCCAGCCCCAGGCTTGGTTGTTTGCAAACAGCACAGCCTCGCATTCTCTGGCCCCAGGCTCTCCCTGGCTCCTCCTAGTCAGTCTACTGGGCGCTTCTGCCTGCTGTAGGGCAGACTCTCTACCCATCTCCACCTAGCCAGTCCCCTGGGGGCCACTCCTGTCTGTCGTGGGTCGGACACTCACACGTGGTCTGGCTCCACGTGGTCCTTTTCCAGGCATTCCAACACGGGGGGTTCAAGGCCTAGAAACAGTTCCCAACAGAGGGGGACACAGGAATGAGCAAGGATCCAATCTACAGCTGCCCACCTCCATGCCATGGATGACCAAAAGCTATGCATCTAACACTAGTAATCTCTCAGTGGGGAGACACAGGAAGCCTTGGACCAAAGACTGCACCATCATCTTAGTGTGACCGTCCAAACTTAGAGGCTCTCCCAGTCACGCTCAGGAGCTATACTCACTGTTCCTTCTTACCAAGGAAAGCCAAGGAATAGTAGGTTGGATTTGTGTGACAGTTTGAATGACAAGAGAGAAGTGTGGCCTTTGGCTAGAGACTCAGAGACCGAGAGAGAGAGAGAGAGAGAGAGAGAGAGAGAGAGAGAGAGAGAGAGAGAGAGAGAGAGAGAGAGAGAGAAATAAAGAGTAGCAGAACAGGGGAGGGAAGAAGAGAGAGCAAAGAGTGGGAGGCAGGCATTAAAGGTGGCTCAGTAGGTAGAGGTGCTTGTGCCCAAGGCTGATGACACAAGTTCAGTCCCCTGGACCCACACAGTAGAAGGAGAGAACCAACTCCTGACCTGTGCTATGACATGTCAATGCCTCTGCCAACACGTCACACATACAATAACAATAATATAACATTGAAAAGGAGTGAAGGAGAGAGAGGAGAGAGAGAGAGAGAGAGAGAGAGAGAGAGAGAGAGAGAGAGAGAAGAGAGAGAAAGAGAGAAGGGGGGAGGCACAGAGAAAAAAGAAGCTGGAAGAAGGAGCTAGAGGCATCCCAGAGAAAGGCAGATGGCAGACAGTTGGAGGTGATATCCTCTTTCTGGACCCAAAGGAATGTCAACCTCCTGCTCAAGTGACCCTGTGCTCCCTCCATCAGCTCTGGTCCTCCCTGAGGCCCCCCTAGGGCTCCACCCATGGAGCTCTTCCCTGTTTCAGCCACTTGGTATAAAGACATTTTCAGGCCTGGCTACCTTGCACAGGTGGAGTGGACTCATCTGAGCCTGAAGCCAGTTCCAGACAGCGGATCTCCTCACAGGACACAGGCACTGACTTGGATCTTAGCCTTTTCTCAGGGCTGTTGCATTCCTGTTGGGGGAATAGGATTTGTACCCCAGATACACACAGCCAGTGCAACACCTCCCCCCCCATGCCCATCCCACCTTTTAAAAATGTGTATGTGTGTGTACAGTGCATTTATGTATTTGTGTGGCTATGAGCACATGTGTGTGGAAGCCAGAGGTTGTTTTCCTCATTCTCCGTCTTATATTTAAATTATTTTTTTAGAATTTATTTTTAATTTATATATTCACTTTACATCCTGATCATAGCTCCCTCCCTCCTCTCCTCCTAGTCCCTCTCTCCCACCTTCTTTCCCATATCCCTCTTCCCCTTGTCTTTAGAGAAAGGGAGCCCCCCCCCCAAACCCATCCCAGAACATCAAGTCACAACAGGACTGAGCGCTTCCTCATCCTCTGAGGCCAGGCAAGGCAGCCTGGTTAGGGGGAAATGATCGAAAGCAGGCAAGAGAGTCCATGTCATAGCCAGCACCTGCTCAGCTTACTGGGGGACCCACATGAAGATCAAACTGCCCATTGGTTACATATGTATAGGGGGCCTAGGTCCAGTCCATGCATGCTGTTTGATTGGTACTTCTGTGGCTATAAGCCCCCCTATATTTAAATTCTTATTTAATTAATTTGTGTGTGTGTGTGTGTGTGTGTGTGTGTGTGTGTATGTGTGTGTGTGTGTGTGTGTGTGTGTGTGTGTGTGTGAGAGAGAGAGAGAGAGAGAGAGAGAGAGAGAGAGAGAGAGAGAGAGAGAGAGAGAGAGAGGAGTTGTGTGTGTGTGTGTTTACATAGAGGTCAGAGGACAACTTGGTTTTCTCCTTTAACTGTTGGACTGTGAGGATTGAACTTAGGCCATCAGGCCAGTGCTTTTATTTACTTGCAAGTGCTTGTCTTCTCACTGGCTCTCTACTTTATTTTTTGAGACAGCATCTCTCATGGAGCATCACTGAGCCTGGGGCTCATCATCTGGGTCAGGCCAGCTGGCCAGTGAACTCCAGGGATCACTTGCTATCCTCCCCGCCCCCCCCCCCCCCCCCCGTCACGGCTCCTTGATAGGATTACAAACTTGCACCCCCCATGCCAAACCATTACATGGGAGCTAGGGATCCAAAGTCCAGTCAGCATGCTTTGCAGCAGGGGCTTTACTGCCTGAGCAATAGCTCCATCTCCAGGCAGATTTATCAGAAGGGACAGAGGACTGTGGAGATGGCTCAATCCCTAAAGTGACATGAGGATGCTGGGGGGAAAACCCTGGGCATATGGTGTATGTTTATAATCACAGTGCTGGGGAGGTAGAGATGAGTAGGCTCCTGGGGCTTGTTTGGGGGTGAGCCTAACTAGCTTTCTTAGCAAGGTCTCTCCCTTCCTTCCTTCTTTCTTTCTTTCCTTCCTTCCCTCCCTCCCTCCCTCGCTCCTCCTCTTCCTCCTCCTCCTTTATACAGCCCTAGCTCTCCTGGAACCCACTATGCAGACCAGGCTAGCCTTGAACTCACAGAGATCCACTCACCTCTGCCTTCCAAGTGCTAGGACTAAAGGCCCACTCCATCATGCCCACTCCTAGCTATCTTAGCAAGTTTTAAGCCCTTGAGAAAAGCCTGACTCAAAAGAAATAGAAGGCACTGAGAACTGAGATTAGAAGTTATCCTCTGGCTTTCACACCCTCTCCATACCCTACATGTTTGCGGGCGCGTGCACACACGCACACATACACGTATACACACCATTGCAAGTAATATCTCAGGACCCAGAGATGTCACAGCCGTGGGACAAATTAGGGAGATTCCTCCTCCCTGCCCTCACTATAATCAGTAACCCTGACAGCTATGGGCAAGGTGCTTCCTTTACCCACCGCACCACAGCCGAGAGGGGTGCCTACTGTTGGGGTTGGTGCAGATTCTGCCAACCTTCATTGAGGGTTCTGCTGGAGTCCCACTCCCAGATAAGCATCCTTGGGTCCAAGTCTTCTGGCCGTCTCCAGACAGATTCAGAGCAAGGCTAGCCAGAGTCCGGGGGAGACAGGCTCCTTCATCCACTGTGGAGGCATCAAGACTGAGCCTGGGGAAGGGCAGATATTGAAGCATTTAATGTGTGGGATCCATCTGGCCATGGCCTTAGGCATCCAGAGACAGGAGGGAACTCACGGGCATGTTTACAGGTTTCAGAGAAGGGAAGGCCACTCAGAGGGGCCAACCACCCTCCCAATATCAGAAGAGTCCATATCTTCAGAGAGACTCCCCCCCCTTTCTTCTATGGTGGTTTTCTTTCTTTTTCCCTCTGTCACTTTGTCCCTCTCCCTAGTCCTCTCTCCTTCCTTCCTTCCTTCCTTCCTTCCTTCCTTCCTTCCTTCCTTCCTTCCCCCTCTTTTGAATATTGAACATGGAACTCAGGGCTTCACCCATGCTAGGCGACCACTCGGCCATTAAGCTACACTCTGGACCCTCTTGGGAGGAATGGAGGCACACCAGTGCGGGATGATGACGACTAAAGGCCCTCTGCTTCTGATGCTGTTATTGTGGGTGCAGGGAGATGAGTGCGTGTCTGTGTTTTGATCACATCTGAGTCTGTAGCATGCAAGTGGTAGGCACGCTTGGTGTGGCCACCCCACTCCTTACACCCGTTAGGCACGGGCTTAACGGGGTGAGGGGGAAGCGAGTGGCTGCTCTATGTGCACATGCGTGTTTGCATGTGTGGGAATCTGTACACAAACACGCATGCACACATGGGTTTATGAGAGCACGTATTTGGGCTGCCTCTAACAGCGCAGACACCTTAGTGGCTCTATGTGGCGTGTTTGTGAGTGCAGGAACCTGCACATACGGGCTCACACATGCTTCTTCTCAACTGAAACTTCCTTTCTGGAAGGAAGGGGAACCCTCAGAAACTCAAAAGAAAGCTCAAGAATCTGAGATTATACGAAAAGGTCAAACACATTTGCCAGGGAGAAGAGGCTCTTTGGTGGAGCTGCCTGCACCCCCAAGCTGTACAGGGAGCCCCAGCCATGTAGCTTTTTAATTTTTTTTTGGTCAGCACTGTCATTCATCATGGAGCTGCTTTTTAGTTATCTATGCTCATATGAGTAATTCTTCACCCAACCCCCTGTAAGTAAACTCCAATGAAGTCAGTTCATTGAACTGGTCTTGGATTGGGTCATTCCTTTGATTTGCTACTGGTGCCCTTGCTGAGGTGAAGAGATGCTTGCTTGTACCTCCCTCAGCAAAAGTCCCACATCTGGATAACACAGGCAGGACAGCAAGCAGTGTGTCCTGAGAACTGGCTGTGGCCTCCCACATTCTTTCCTGTGGCATCCCGGAAGGTAGGTAGTGGCCGGGGCTGACCTTCGGCAGCGTTCTGAGCAGCTCCGTGGCCTCTCCCAGCTGCGTCTCTGAGGCGGGGCTGGAGCTCCTTCACCACACGAACGGAAGGACTCTCTTCTGCCTTCCTTTCTGGGCCTCGTAGGATCCATGATCACTTCAGAAGGGCCTCCTAAGCCCAGATCCCGGAGGTACTCGCTACCCTGAAGGGCTCCCATATCCAAGCTGAGGTCTTCTGAGCTCTCGCTGAAGTGCCTTGAAAAACCATCTTCCTGTGGGTTGGGAAAAGAGGATGTTGGTCAAGACGTAACAGAGAGGAGGTCTCTTGGACTCAAGTCCCCACTCTTTAGTACCCAGAAGGGCTTATCTTCCTCATCTCTCCAGTGGTATGCTGTGGTGGCTTGAATAAAAATAGTTTTTAGCCTTTGTTTGGTCCAGTATGTCCTCACTACTCTCCCTTTCCTCCTTTTTGGAATGGGAATGCATATTCTGTGCCACTGGATGTTGGAAGTATGTGACCTGCTTTTTGGTTTTGATTTTTACAGGGAGTTAAGAGTGTGATATGAGCCTCAGAAGAGACTTTGGATTTTTAAACCATGGTGAGACTGAGATAGACTATGAGAACTTTTGAAGTTGGACTAAATACATTTTGCTGTAAATAAGAATATAAAACAGGGAGTGGTGGCACGCACCTGTAATCCCAGTGCTCAAGGAAGCAGAGGCAGGCAGATCTTGGTGAGGTCGAGGCCAGCCTGGTCTACAAAAGTGAGTCCAGGACAGCCAAGGCTACACAGAGAAACTCTATCTTGAAACCCACCCGCCTTCCCCAAAATATATATGGACGTAAGCCTATGGGGAGTGGATCATGGTATTTTGAATAAGAATAATCCCACAGGCTCATATATTTGAATGCTTAGTCACCAGGGAGTAGCACTATTTGAGAGGATTAGAAGGATTATATAGGTGTGGACTTGTTGGAAGGAATTGAGTAGCTGAAGTTGGGCTTTGAGGTGTCAAAAGCCATGGCAAGGCCAGAGTCAGTCTCTCTCCCTCTCTCTGTCTGTCTGTCTGCCTCTCTCTCCCTCTGTCTCTCTCGCTCTCTCTCCCTCTGTCTGTCTGTCTCTCTGTCTCCTTCTCTCTCTGTCTCTGTCTCTCTGTCTCTCTCTCTTTCTCCCTCTGCCTATGGATCAGAATGTAGCTTCCGGTTACTGCTCCAGCACCTGTCTGCCTGCGTGCTGCCGTGATGATAACGGACTAAGGCCGTGACACTGTAAACAAGCCTCCAATCGAATGCTCTCTTCTATGAGAGTTTGCTTGGTCATGGTTTCTCTTCACAGCAGCAGAACAGTGACCGAAACATAAGCTTAGCCTGGGGTTCGAGGTTTAATTTCCCTAAAAGCCTTATATGCTGGCTCTCTAAGCTTCTTAACCAGAATTCACTGTATGAATAGGCTACATTTCACGGGTATGCATATGTGTGTTCTGGCACGTGGAGGTACAGTGCATATGTTTATGTAAAGGTCAGAGGGTCAACTTTGGATGGTTTTCCTCAGGGTCTTAACCTGTGCCTGTTATAATATGCTGTCTAAATAAACTTCAGGGAGAAAGGGTTTATTTGGTCATAATTTCAGGTGGTAGGGGATGGTGCCACCCACCCAGTCAGTTGAGTCTTTCCTTTTCAGCAAATATGACCAGGACAAGCCCCTTAGACATCCCCACAGGCTAACCCAGTGTAGACGATCCTTCTCGGAGACTTTGTTTCCAGATGCTTCTACATGTGTCAATTAGACAGTAAAAAGATAATCATCACAGGTACCATCCACCATTGGTTTTTGAGGCCTGAAATGCACCCCTTTGTCCATGCCAGTTGTCCAGTGAACCCCAGGGATCTGTCTGTCTCTTTCCACTCCAACACTGGAATTACCAGTTTATCCTGCAACTCCAGGCTATTCTGTTTCATGTGGGCTCTGGTATTGAACTCAGGTCCTCATCCTTTCATAGCAAACACTTTCCTGACTGAGCCATCTCCCCATCCCAGACTACATTTTGTTCATTTGTCTTTTGGCTATTGTGGGTCGTTGCTAAGGAAAGGATCATACAGATATCTATTTGCGATCTGGTTGCAGTGTTTTTGTTTGGATTGTTTCTCAGGCAGGGCTTTGCTGCTGTGGTTGATGGGAAACTCACTAGCCTCGAACCGGTGAACCCTACTGCCTTAGAGTGGTCCCTGTCCTGCGCTTACAGACATGTAGTACCACAACTGGATCCACGTTCAGTTGTTTTGTCATTTTTTAAAAACATTTATTTGTTTGTTATTTATTGTGTGTGCTTCTGCATCAGATGACAACTTGTAGGAGCCCACTCTTTTACCATGTGAGTCTTGAAATTCAGGTCATTAGGGATTGGTGGCAAGCTCCCTTACCTACTGAGCCATTTTCCTGGCCCTCCTTTCAGGTTTTGTGTGTGTGTGTGTGTGTGTGTGTGTGTGTGTGTGTGTGTGTGTGTGTGTGTGTTTGTGTGTGTGTGTGTGTGTGTGTGTGAACATTTGGATATCTTTGTCTATCACTTTCCACTTTATATTTGGTGACACAGGGTTTGTTGGCTGTGCTGGTCGGGCAGTGAGCCTTGTGATCTCCATGTTTCTACCCCTAGTCCAAGTGCTGGAGCTATGGACGTACACCATCATGCCTGATTTTTTTTTTATGTTGATGATAGGGATTTGAACTCAGGTCCTCATGTTTGTGCAGCAAACATGCGTTAAAACTGAGCCATCTCCCCAGCCCACTCTTCCTCCCTCTGTCCTTAAATACCACATCCAATTTTTAGCCAGTCTTTCTTTTTTCTTTCTTTTTCAAGACAGGGTTTCTCTGTGTAATCTTGGCTGCCCTGGACTCGCCTTGCAGACCAGGCTGGCCTTGAACTCACAGAGATCTTTCTAAAGGATCACACTATAGCTGTGGCTGGACCAGAGTGACCTTTCCCTTGCTTTCCTGAGACGTCGGTGGCAGTCTCTTTTCAGATTTCACCTATGCCCTGGATTGCTCCATTTCTGTTCCTGATGCCTAGTCAACCTCGTGTGGACTCCTGTCTCTTTCACCATCACTTCCCCACAAGGTTCCCTTATATCTCTGCTTTTCATCTTCCCATAAATATAAACATGTCAGGATGGGCTCTGAGCTGGTGCTGGGCTCCCTCCTCTTCCAAATGTCTGGCCTCTCTCATCACAGGCAGAGGTGGGAGTCAGGCCAGAGCTTGGGAGGAGGGTTCTGGGAAACTAAAGCACAGCCTGTCCCAGCTCGCTAGCCAGCAGGCACACTGGATGGAGGGAAAGCCCTACCCCTCCTTTGTCTGGAAGCTTGGACACTTCTTCAGACTCATTTCCCTGGGTGAGAAAAGAGGGAGCGAGTGTGTCCACTGAGGGCCTTCCCAGAGATCTAATTAAACACTGGGTCCCAGGCCTGACACCCCGGAAGAGGATCTAGGAGTCTGTTCCACAGACTCGGGGAGCCTTGGGTTTTCCCCAGCCCCCCTCCCCCCACCAAATTTTTGCTGAGTTCAAGGTAGAGGCAAAACACCCATAGCTTCTCCTTGGGGACCACATGCAGGCTCAGGTTGTACACAGACACATTTTGGTTTTGAAGTGCTGTGAGTGGATCCCAAGCCCTTGTGCATGCTAGGTAAGTCCTCTGTGACTGAGCCACACCCCAGGCCCCTCATGGAGAACTATAGGCAGCACGCAGTCTTCCCCTCACTGGGGAGTTCTGAACAACACCTCCAACTCTTGGGTGTTGTTTGAAGACAGATCTTACTATATGGCATAGATGAGCTCAAACTGGAGGTTCCCCAGCCTGTATTCCCCAAATCATAGATAGGTTTTTATTTTACAACCATAAATAGTAACTTATGCCACTAAGCTCTTAGGAAGAGATAGCACACTGAAGCAAATTCAACTATACAGTGTCTCTATTCCTATTTTGCCATGCAGCAAAGTGTCTTAGTTTCAAACAAACAACAAGTAATCAAGGTAGAAGACTCTAATTTACAAACCCAAAGTCTAAAGGCTCCAAAATAAGTTGGAGCCCTGGCATGACAATGCAAATGGAAAATTCCACATTGTGGACAGATCACAATCAAAATGCAGTGGTGGGCACCAGAAAAATGGCTCAGCAAGGTTAAAGCATTTGCTTCCATAGCCTGGCAACCTGAGTTCAATCCCTGGGAACTACAAGTGCCATGGCACTCAAGCAAAACAAAACAAAGCAAAACAAAATACCACTGAAAAATAAAACAAACAAAGCAAAAACAGGCTAGAGAGGTGGCTCAGCAGTGAGAAGCAAGCATTGCTGTTACAGAAGACTTGATTCTGTTCCCATCACCCACATGGTGCTAGGACACAACTGCACACAATGCACAATAACCCACGACTTCAGCTCCGGGTGATCTGCTGCCCCCTGATGGCCTCTGTGGTTCCTGCACTCATCTGCACAAACCACCACCACCACACACAGGCTTAATTTAAAAGCAATATCCTCCCTAATGTACACAGAAAAGCAGAGACGCAAAGTAGCATATGAAATACCTGCAGGCCATGGGTATACATGAGACGTCAATGAATCCATGATTTAGACAGGGGTTTTTTATCCCCAAAGTATCTCATTTAGGTTTACACAGATATTTCCAGCCTGGAAAGTCCAAAATCAGGGCTGGGGAGACCACCCAGTCAGTACAGTGCTCTCTCAACAAGCACAAGAGCCTGAGTTTGATTCCCAACATCTGCAGAAAAGCTGACGTGTGGTGGCACCCTTCTGTAACCTCATCATCTGGGGAGGGCCCAGGCAAGAGGATGTCTAGGCAGCCGTCAAGTTTCGGGTTCAGTGACAGACCAGTGTCTCAAAACATAAGATGAAGAACAATTGAGAAATATACTCAACTTTGACCTCTGGCGTCCACATTCATGGCTGTTCACCCGCACAGATACATATATGCCTACCTACCTACCTACCTACCTACCTACCTACCTACCTACCAACACACATGTATACAAATCTAAAATCAAGCCAGGTGTGGTGGCTCATGTGAGACTCTGTATCAATGAAAACATGCACATACACAAAACGCCTGCCTGGTGGTACACGACAAAAATCTCAGGACCTGGGAAATGGAAGCAGGAAGAGTAAGAGTTCAAGGTTATTCTTGGCTATTTACTGAGTTCAAGGTCAGCCTGGGCTACAGGAGACCCTGTCTTATAGAAACAAATAAACAGGGCACTTGGGAAGTAACCCAGCCTGAGGTCTTGAGAACCCACTTAAAAGAGTGGAGGATGGAGAAGGAGCATGCTCGCTTGCTGCTCCAGCCCAGTTCCCACTACTGTGACAAATGTCATAACCAATAGCAACCTTGGGGAGGACTGGGCCTATTTCATCCTTCATTTCCAGTTTACTTTTTTGTCACCCATTCTGCTCTTGATTGTAGATACCATAGGGCGGGCTGATGGAAGATGCTGCTTTGATTTCCCTGTGACCTACAATTATAAACTAAAACAATGCTCTTTCTATCCTGCATTGCTTTTGGTAAGGTTTTTTGTTTGTTTGTTTGTTTGTTAAATCACAGCAATAGAAATGAAACTAGAACACCGGGTCTCTTGCTGGGTTGGCTTTGAATCTATGATCCTCAGACACCTGAACAGCTGAGAGGGGAGGGCTGTGACATCAAGGCCCACAAGGGAGACTCACCTTGTCACAGAGCACCTGGTTTGAGTACTACAGTCAGTGTTCACATCAGTATGCTGGCTATTGATTTACTGAGTTATAAGACCTCGGGTCATGAGCATGCTAGGCAAGTACTCTGTCACTAAGCTACACCCGACTTCCTGCACCGGCTTTTGCTAGCTTAACCTTGGATGTGATCATTTTGTTTTTCACTAAATATTTTTAAATTACATTTTATTTATTTATTTGTGTGTGCATGTGTATATATGTGTGTATGTGTGTATATGTGTGTGTGTGTGTATATGTGTGTGTATGCATGTGTATGTATAGACATGTGTTGTGATACACAGGTGGAGGTCAGAGGACAACTTGTGGCAGCTGGCTCTCTCCTTCTACCATGTAAATCTTAAGAATCAAATTGTTATTCTCGGTGACAGATGCCTTTTTACCAATTGAGACATCCTTTTATTTTAAGGTGTATGTGTGTGAGCCGTATGTGTGCTTGTGTGTGGAGGTGTGCTCACCTGTATGCATGCACAGAGGCCAGAGGAGGATGTCAGGTGTTCTCTATAACTTTCCACCTTGCTCTGTTGAAACAAGGTCTCTTACTGAACTTGGGGTTAGGCTGGTCCCAGCAAGCTCCAGTGATGCTCCTTCTCCATCCTCCACAGTGATGGGGTTACAGAAGTGCACATGGCCATATCTGACTTCTTACGTGAGTGCTGGGGATTTGAACTCAGGTTCTCATGCTTGCAGCATCAAGTGTTCTTACCCACTGCTATCTCTCCAGCCTCTCAGAACCTCAGTGCTCCTATCTCTGAAATGGGCACACTATGGCCACTTCACGTGATTGTTATGGTGGTAAAAATAGGGTAGGGGAGATGTTTGGCGTGGGGCATTGCTGGGTGAGGTCGAAGTCCTACCCGCTCTGGTTAGCCGTTCTGACACACTTGGAAAAGGGGGTGAATCCCTTTTGATCCTAGCAGGGCTCCTGAATCCCATCAGGTAAGAAGCGTCACAGACCTGGTCTTGCTCTGATAAAAACTTCAGAGCCACCTCCGGGATCACCAAGGGCTGCTTTGCCCTTCCTAAAATAAGGCCCTCAAGATATTTACTATAAACAGAAGCCACATCCTGGGACTTTCTCCCTTTTACAACTGTCAGGTCCCTTTCTTACAACTCCCAGGGTTTACAAATCCCAGACTCTCACGGTGTCGCCTTTGTGGTCCCTCCCTTTTGAGCCTCGGGTCCTTTCTGTTCTTCCTCCTTATCTTGTCTTTCTGGTCCTTTGTGGTCTTTTTTTGTCCTCCCTGTCCGTCCTTTTGGTCTTTTGGTTCATCTTAGATTCCCCTTTCTACACCGAATGCATGAGGCTTAGAGTGCACAATCACGTTTAGCTCCCGGATTTTTCGACTGTCTCTTTTCGGCTCATGATTCCGGCGATGGCGGCTGCTTTCTGCGCTTTCCAAGCCCTGGCTTCCCTCGCGGCCCCATTTCTTCACTCTTACACAGTCCACACCCCAAGGGAACAGTGTCACCTATGGTAGACCGAGTCTTCCCATACCAATTAACTTAATTCCCCCCTCCAGCCTGCAACGGGGTTTCCATATGTAGCCCTGGCTTTCCTGGAACTTAATCTGTAGTAAGTTCCAGGCTGGCTTGGAGCTCAGAGATCTGCCTGTCTTGGCCTCCCGAGTGTTGGGAATATAAAAAGTGCATGTGCGCGTGCGTGCGTGCGTGCATGTGTATATGCTGTGTGTGTGTGTGTGTACTCATGGAAGGTGGAAGAGGACATTAAATACCTTGGAGCTGTAGTTACAGGCCATTGGTAGGTATAGAATGTGAGTGACAGGAACTGAATTCTGGTTTTCTGCAAAAGCAGGAAGCTCTCTTAACCATTAAGCCATCTCTCCAGCCATAGGAGACCCCAGGCTCAGAGGGATGGCAAAGCCTTCCTTGCGGGGCCGAGTGGGAATAGAACAGGATGTGCAGAAAACGTGCTCAGCGGTTAAGAGCACCGACTGTTTTTCTTGAGGTCCTGAGTTCAATTCCCAGTAACCACATGGTGGCGGACAACCATCTATAATGAGATCTGGTGCCCTCTTCTGGAGTGCTGACGTACTTGCGGGCAGAGCGCTGTATACATAATAATAAATAAATCTTAAAGAAAAAAAAGAAAGAAAGAAAGAAAGAAAGAAAGAAAGAAAGAAAGAAAGAAAGAGAAAGAAGAAAGAAGAGAAAAGAAAAAGAAAGAAAGAAAAAAGAGAAAAGAAGAGAAAAGAAAGAAAGAAAGAAATAAAGAAAATGTGCACCATAGTTTTCTCCCCTGGCTGTTTGTTCCCTGCAGGGAATGCTACTGCTGAGATTAGCTAAACCTGTCTCCCTGATGCAACTGAATACCTCAGACCCTGCCTCCTGAGTGTTTGCATTGACCCCACCTCTCCTTTCAGCTCTGTATGGTAAGCACGCTGAGCTTGGAGATGGGTGCTGTAGTTCCCTCAGCTAAGAGCCCAGAACACCTGATTCCCAACTTTTCTGCTCCCCACACTAGCTCGTGAGCTCCTGGAGAGTGAGAGACCCTGTCGTCTCAGAAAACAACATAGATGGCATGCAAGCAATAAGAGCTGAGGTACCCTCTGCTTATATGCACACGCAAGCACGTGCACATGTATAGACACAGAAGAAACATGCTTAAAAAAAAAAATCCCAAGGGCTTGCCTGGAGGAACCAGGCCCGACTGGGCTTCCTGCCTGTCTTGCTGTTTCATGTCCTGTTTCTAGCAGCTTCCACGTCTGTGTTTATCTTGGTCAGCTAGTCGTGTTTACTGCTCTGAGAACGCGCCCCTCCCTTCCTCGAGACTTTTCCTCCTGTGTGCGATTACCTCTTGAGGGATTTCACCTGGGAGGAGGATTCCTGTTTGGCAGCCTATAAGAAGGCTCTTTGGAACTCTGGAGGGGGAGATAAGAAACCACTGCCGCTGCCGCTGCCGCTGCCGCCGCCGCTGCTGCTGCCGCTGCCGCCGCCGCTGCTGCTGCTCTCTTAGCACGAAGGACCCGCTGTGTTATTATGTGTATGTGTGCGCCTGTGTGTGTGCATGAGTTAAATCCGCAGTCGCTCGCCCTCGACTCGGTACTGCGGTGGCGCGGGCGCCACACTTGCCTTTATAGTGTACCTTGACTCAGGTACTTTGTTATATTAATGGAGACTGGACTAACATATCATGTCAGATAAACACCATCAGAGTCAACTCCCTGGGGGATCCAACATTCACTATTTGTCTGCCTGTCTCATCACAGCTGGAGTGGAATTGTATTCATCCTGTCTCTCCTTGGTCTCTTCCAGTTTAAGATTAGCCCCCTATATGCCTCACCCCTAGCCTCACGCTATTTTTTTTCTCAAGAAGAATGCTGAGAATTGTCATGAAGACCACTGTTAAAACCCCAGACCCTGCGGAGCCCTGGGCGCCGGGGAGGGGATCATCTGTGAAATATTGTCTCCCAAGGGCCTAGCCAACCACAGCACTGAGCAAAGTGTACTTGCTGCCAGTATGGTCATCAGCTCCTATCTGTCCCAGCCACCTAATACCCGCCTGCTCATCCTCCATGGTCGCGAAGAAATCTGAAGTCTCAGGTTTCCAGGGTCCACAGCTACCCTTGGTATCTGGGGCTGCAGCTCCAGGCTCCAAGGTCTGGGCATATGGCTTGGGCTCAGAGCCTGTAGAGAGAGAGGAACGATCAAGGGGTCAGGATTAAGTCAGGAGGACAAAGGAAGACACCCTTCTAGGTGTGTCTGTGAGGGATGATGCTGATTAGGTTAACCGAGACAGGAAGACCTGCCCATTCTGGTCCCACCATTCAAAGCTGTGGCCCTGGACCAATAAAAAACGATAAAGGTGAGCCAAGCACCAGCATTCATTGCTCTCTGCTTCCTGATTGTAGTCGCAGTGTGGACAGCTGCCTCAAGCTCCTGCCAACATGCCTTCTCTTCCACGATGTACTGTGCTCCCTTAAACTGTGAGCCAGAATTAACCCTTACTTTTAAAGGTGCTTTTGCCAGGTTTTTTTTTTTTTTTAAATTTTTAAAATTTTTAAATATATTTTTTAATTTTTTTAATTCTTAAAAATTTTTTATTTTTTATTTATTTTATTTATATTTTTAATTTTTTATATTTATATATTTTTTTATTTATTTTATTATTTTTTAATTTTTAAAAATTTTTTTAGTTTTTGTTTTTGTTTTTTTATCACAGCTGTGAGATGAGTAAGATAAATGGAGATGGTGAGAAGGAGCTGAGGTGGAAAAGTTCTTTAAAGGACCTTGAAGCCAACATGGCACCTCTTCCTTAACCTTTGCTTGTGACACACATATTTCTAGTCAATCACAGATGAAGCTCTTTTCTGCTTAAGCATTTGTTTCTAGGAACCTCGGTGTATTCATGGTAGAAGTGGCTCTGGTAAAAGTCCTCATTGGATAGATAGTGTCGGGATGAGCACTATCTCCAGTGTCATAGACTGAGCCCTCATCCTATACTCTGAGCTATAATCTTGGTGTTATACACCATACCTCACCTTCCTGTCATAGACTGAGCCCTAACCCTGGTGTCATAGACAAAGCCTTATTTTTGTATCTTGTGCTAACTCCTCATCCTGTTGCCATATACTGAGCCATGATCTTGGATTCATATATGTGCCTCATGAGTTGAGCACTGATCTTGGTATCACAGACTATCTTCGTCTCTTCTCCTGTTGCTGTGATAAAATACCCAGACAAAAGCAACTTAAGGGAGAAAGGGCTTATTTTAGGTTCAGTGCAAGTTTCAGTCAAGGCGGCAGAAGCCAGAAGCAGAGAGCAATGGATGCTTGTTCTTAGTGTATGCTCTATATTTATGCAGGATAGTTACCTAACGCCAAGTTGTCTTTCTACATCAATTAATCCAATCAAGACAATACCTCATAGGCAGGCCCAAAGACCCATCTCCCAGGTGATTACAGGTTCTGTCACATTGACAATTAACACTATCCATCATACAGATTGAGCTCCATTCTGGTGTCAGAGACTAAGCCATGATCTTGGCATTATATTGCACACCTCATTCTGTTGTCAGGCTTAGCGCTGACTTAAAATGTCATAGACTGAGCACCCATCCTGGGATCGTATATGAGTCGCTGCCTTGGTGTCACAAAGAAACAAGCTCTATCCTTGCCTCGTAGACAGAGCCATAGTCTTGGTCATACAGTCTGCCTCATCTCGTTAGACCTCAGAGGGTATGACATCAATCCCGGTGTCACAGACTGAGCCCATTCAGGCATCATACTCATCACGTGATATGCTCTTGCTCTCGGAGTGAGTCCAGACCCTAGCATCATAGGCTAAGCTCTCATGCTGATGGGATGAGCTGAGGCTAAGCCTCATCACCATCTGATCATGGCCACCTTTTGTCCTTACAACATCTCTATGACACCTCACTGGGTGTCACAGTGGGACACAGAGTAAAAGGGGCGTACTGGCTTCACCCAAGTCACATGCAACTTGTACAAGGGAGGGGGGATTAAATCTAGGTATCTCTGAGTTCAAAGGAGGATTCAGGGCAGGCCAGATGGCTCAGTCAGTATAGTGCCTGCCATGCAAGTGTGAGAATCTGAGGATAGGATCCCAGCACACCCAGGTGCAATGGTACATGCCTGGTACTGTCTGGGGAAGTGCAGACAGGCAGACTCTTGAAGTTCCTTGGCTAGCCTAGCAGAAACAATGAGCTCTTGGTTCAGTGAGCGAACACGTGTCAAAAACTAAGGTATAGAAATGGCACAGTAACTAAGAGCACTGGCCGCTCTTCCAGGAGACCTAGGTTCAAATCCCAGAACCCACATGACAGCTAACAACCATCTGTAGCTCCAGCCCCGGGGGATACACTGTCCTCTTCTGGTCTGTGCAGGAACTGCACACAGATGACATACAGACGTTCAATGAGATAAACACTCCTACACATACAAATAGATAAAATCTTTAAAAAAAAATTTGGGTGGTGGTGGCACATGCCTTTGATCTCAACACCCAGGAGGCAGAGGCAGAGGGATCTCTGTGAGTTGGATGCCAGCCTGGTCTACAGAGCAAGCTCCAGTACAGCTAGGGCTACACAGAGAAACTCTGTCTTGAAAAACAAAAACAACAAACCAACAAAGAAAAAATAGAGATCAAAGAAGATATATGATAACCTCTAGCCTGCATACCCTCATAAATGTGATATCGCACACACACACATATACACACACACCACACATGCTACACACACACACACACACACACACTACACACACACACACACACACACACACACACATGCTACACAGACATACACTAAGCACACATGCTATACAGACACACACTACACACACATGCCACACACACACAAGGACACACACACACACACACACACACACACACACACACCTGCCAGGCTATCTTGTGCTCAGCCAGGTTGGGAGAGTGGTGACTATAAATTTTCTGATGATAGCTAGATAGGTAGATAAATGAATGGAAGAACACGTGAGTGACTTAATAGATGGCTGCATGGCTGGATGGTTGGCTTGACAGGTTGGTGAGTGGATGGATAAATGGCTTTTGGAAGAAAAGAGTAGATAGTTAAATGGATGGATGAATGGATAACGGAAGGACTAGAGGGTTGGATAGATAAATGTACATAAATGGTTAATGGATGGAAACACAAATGATTGCTTGATTGGTTGGATGAAAAAGTAGATGAGTGAATAGGTGGTTGATTGAAGAGATGGGTAGGGTGACTAGAAGAGTGGTTGCATGGCTGAGTACTGATGTGGATGGATTTTTTGGCTGGCTAGATGGTACGTTTGGCTGGCTGGTCAGTCAGATAGATATATCATCACATGAGGGAGTGAGCGGATGGCAGATAGATGGATGCCCAAATGGTTAGCTAGCTGGTTGGCAGGCTGTACGGAAGAAATAAAGGTGGGTAGATGCATGTAAGGATGACTGGACGGATGACCCGAAGGAAGGATGGATGGATGGATGGAAGGAGGATGCTTGGCTAGGTTACTAGCTATATGCCAGGCTGGCTGGTCGGGTGGCTAGCTGCGTGGAAGAACGCTTGGGTGGATGGAGTGTGAGTGCGCAGATCAGCTGGATGGAGAGATGACGTGACACTGCTCAGGTACACATTCGGGAGATGGTAATACACAAGGCTATAGATAGAAGTGGACAGAAGTGAGTCAGAGAGGCAAGATGGAAAGGGACCCAGGGCAGACACACTGTATTATCACTAACTACAGGCTGAATGAAAAAGTATGACCAGAGGGTGATAGTGACGTAGTTGAGGGGAGAGAACAGAGAGCCCCTCTGCCCTGGAGGGGGGGGGCACATCAGATCCCAGACAGCTCCTAAATTTTGCCTGGCTTTGCAGTCCAGCCTTATTATTTCCCTAGTGGGGCCTATGAGGGACTGAGACCATCAGAGTTTTACTTATTTTTGTTTTTCGAGACAAGGTTTCTCTGTGTAGCCTTAGCTGTCCTGGACTCGCTTTGTAGACCAGGCTGGCCTCAAACTCACATCAATCAGACTGTCTCTGCCTCCCAAGTGCTGGGATTAAAGACGTGTGCTGACATGCCTGGCTACAGAGTTTTAAAAAGGCACAGAAAAACCTTTCTTGGGGCTGGGGTAAGAACACTTGCTGCCTAAGTATGAGATCTTGAGTCCCCAGCATCTGTGTAAAAAGCCACATGAGGCCATGAATGCTTGTAATCTCATTGCTTTGAGGGTAGAGGAGAGTGGAGACAGGGGAGCAGAGGCCCGTGCACATAGCGTATTCTCTTTCTCTCTCTCTCTCTCTCTCTCTCTCTCTCTCTCTCTCTCTCTCTCTCTCTCTCTCTCTCTCTCACACACACACACACACACACCATCTTTTCCCCTTGCACCTCTGGACTAAAGACCAGGGAAACAGGGTAAAGGAGCCACTGTGGCTAACACAGCTAAAGGAAAAAGAGCCTGAGCAGCGAGAGGGACTCAGACCCGTTGGCTTCTCTCTAGTGAGCAGCCTCTCAGCTTAGGTTCAGGCCCAGGGCAGCAGCGCAGCAGCGTCCTCCCTCACCAGCCCCTGTGGCCTCAGCCATAAAAGGGTGTAACAGTCATTGTCAGAGCTTGCAGATCACTCCCCCACCTGCCGAGCCTACAAATCATAAGCTCAACCTTCTAGGAGTCAAAAACAGGGTGTGCTGCCTGGCCAGACTCCAAGACCCAGGCCACAGAGGGACAACTTAGTGACCCATGCCCTGTGTGCTAATTCTCTGGGGTTGCCGCTATAGATGGATTTGGTACCCTCCTCAGGCTCCGGGACTCTGCCCACATGGACAGCTCTGCTTAATGATCAGAACCCATCACAAAGACACAGCCCCATAACTGAATTGGTTTCAAACTCCAGCTCCTCTGATAAGTGCTTGTTGTGTGAGTGAGAAGCTCGGTCTCTCTGAGCCCAACTTCAGTGGGGATCAATAACTTCCCTCTTAGTGACTGTTCTTTGATTGCACCCCAGTTCCCAGGCCACCCCGTCTCTCCAGCCCCAGCACACAGTCTGGGTCTTCTAGTGCCTCCACCTGCTTTCCAGTCCCAGCACAGAGAGAGCATGTGAATCAGATGACCAGGTGTACCCCCCTGTACCCACTTGCCTTCACTG
Source organism: Acomys russatus (assembly GCF_903995435.1). Lineage (NCBI taxonomy): Eukaryota > Metazoa > Chordata > Mammalia > Rodentia > Muridae > Acomys > Acomys russatus. The sequence continues at coordinate 29,845,396 of NC_067155.1, forward strand.
TGGAACCTTATGATACTCTGGACAAGGATTAGGCTCCTGCAGGTGGCCTGGGTGGTCAGGACACATGAAAGTCTGAACCCGGCAGCAGCTATGAGTAGGTGGCTGTAGGGCCAGAAAAACCAAGGTTGCCATGAGAGTATGGGCCAGCCCCTATCACACGGTCCACCCATCTTCTGTGACCAGAACACCATTCAGTTATTTTTCAAGGGTAGCTCAGTGGGTAGAGCTCTTTCTTTGCATGGCTGAAGTGCTGGGCTCCATTCCCAGCACTCTCTGGTGTGCCCGCACATGCCTGTCATCTTAACACTGGGGAGGTGAGGGCAGGTGAAGGAAGGCAGGAGGAATTCTAGATCATTCTTCACTACACTGTGAATTTGAGACCAGCTCAGGTTTCATGAGATGCTGTCGTAAAAGGTGGGAAGGAAGGAAGAAAGGTAGAGAGAGAGAGGGAGGGCAGGACGGAGGACGTAGGGAATGGTCTCTTTGTTAGGAATGATCATACAAGCCACAGGAAACGTAATACAAGCATCTAATCCCTACATAGTTAAGCCAAGGCCTGGCCACTCTGGGAGAACATGAACGTGTGTGTGTGTGTGTGTGTGTGTGTGTGTGTGTGTGTGTGTACGATTACATGTTTGCATAAGTGTGCATATTTGAGGGAGGTGCATGCTTCAGAATCTAAAATCTCCTCCTTTGCTCTTTTCTTTTTTGAGACATCATCTCATGGAGTCCCCGCTGGCCTTGAATTCAACTATGTAGCCAAGGATGACCTTAAACTCTTGATCCTTCGCTTCTCCCTCCCAATGGCTATGATGAGCGCCACGGACCAGCATACTGGGCATGGAACTTCGTGCAAACTAGATGAGCACCCTACTAACTCCATCCTTAGCTCCCTCAAATCTCCCCATTTAAACTGTCTGCCTCCACAATTCCACAATTAGCTTGTCCTGTCATGGGCCCAGGAAACAATGACCCAGGGACCCAGGTTAACTAGCTCCCGTGACTGAGCACATCAATTGGTGATATCGTGGATTCTCCTGCTGTAAATTTCTCACAAAGCATCGAGGAGACAATTTCTGAGAGAAAAGATGGAACCCCAATGTTCATGAAGGTCCTTGGTGCTCTGGGAAAATTTGAGGGTCAATGGTCTCTGAGGCTGACTTGGACATCAGCTAAGAAAAAAACAAAAACAAAAACGAAAAAAACCCAAACCAAAACAAAACAAAAATGACAAAAAAACAAAAAAACAAAAAATCACCCGTGAGGACAGTAAGCCAGTGGCTTAGGGGTTTCTGCCTGGGTGATGGTCCACTTCTTGCCTCCTTACCTCGCTTAAAGGCCCATCTTTTCATCCACAGCTTGGAGAGAGCCGGCCAGGAGTGGTTGAGCACCGAGTCAGCCATCGGTACCTCATGCATGTGAGTAGGGTGTCCAGCTCACGCCCCGAGGGAGCAAAAGCTCAGACTGGGGATCCCTGCCAGAACCTGGCTGCCAGCAAGGGGGCGGAGACTGCAGCCAAGGCCTGCCAGAGACATCAGCTGATGGGAGCCTGGGTTGGAGGAGGAGAGCTGAACGGTGCAGCAGTGGAGAGGGGCAGAGGCAAGGCAGGGCCCTGTACTTTCGGGTCTCCTTCAGCCCTGACCCAGGGGCCAGTTATTCTTGAGAGAAAAATAAGCCCATCTTGCATTCTGAAGGGGGAGTTTGGCCATGTCTCTCTGTCTGTTTCTGTGTGTATTTCTGTGCTCATGTGCAATTCATAGTGTGTTTGATGGGGGCAATTATTTATGTACACAGAGAATACAAATATTCTCTGTCACATATATAATGCACACACACATATATATGGTTTGTGATTGTACGCTTAAATGTGAGTCTTTTATATGGTGTATGTGTGTGCTTCAGTATGCACTCGAAGGTCAGAGGTCAACCTCGGGCTCATTCGTGAGGAGCAGTGGCCATGCTGTTTTTGGGGACGGTGTCTTTCGCTGGCCTGGAGCTCTCCCATTAGGCTACACTGGCTGGCTAGTGTGGCCTAGTGGTCTGGTTTAAGGAAACCGCTTGAACCCATCACCTCCCCGTGCCACATTTGGCACATCTCAGTGGACTCGGCAGTCTGAGTAGCCACCTCAAAGCTGTGGGCCTTTGCTTCAGGTTTTTTCCTTCCACTGTCAATTACGTCTCGATGAGCTTATTTACCACACGCAAAACTCAAACAAAACAAAACAAAACAAAATACGGCAGAGTCGAAGCTAGAAAAAACAGTTAGCTTTATGTCCCCTCTCATGTCACATGTCCTTCCTTATCGTCTAACATTACCCATTGCTCCATCAGTGTTATGCTCCATCCACACTTAAAGCTGCTTACAGATATACCCATGTGCATTATGGGATAGGACCTGCATATGAGGGAGAACGTGGTTTTTCTTTTAGAAAAGGTCTAGAGCAACCAGGAACGACCTGTGTAGTCAAGGATGACCTTGACCTCCTGACCTTCCTACTTTAACCTCTTGGGGGTGCTGACACGACAAATGTGCCCGGTATATGCGGTGGTGTGAACAGAACCAGGGCTTCCTTCATGCTAGGTTCAACCCCTACCAACTAAGCCATACCCCCAGCCCTGCTTTTGACTTTCTTGAGACAAGACCTCAAGTATTCCAGGCTGTTCAACATTGTTATAGAGCAGAGGGTGACCTTGAACTCCTGAGCCCCCTGTCTCTATCTCCGCAGGACTGAGATGGTGGGTGCGTACCGCCATGCCTGGTTGAGTTTCAACTTTGTGTAGGTGGACTCGCGTCTGAGCATCGAGGAAGAGCCAGGTGTGGCTGTATACACCGGGACTCTCAGTATTCAGGAGGTGGAGGCAGGAGCATCAAGAGTTCAAGGCTTAAAGTGGACTGAAATTTTTATTTGGCTGTGAAGAATGAAATTGTGATATCTATAGAACAATGGATGGAACTGAAGAAAAGAGCAGCAGCAGACTCTGGGATAAAAATGTTGTCTCTTTTCTTTCACGTGTGATCTAGAATTAAACATATATTCACGCTTATATGTGTGTAGGGCATCGAAATACAAAGAGAGGCTATACAGTGTTTGTTTGAGGCCAGCTTGGGCTACATGAAAGAGAGAGAAAGACAGAGAGGGAGGGAGAGAGAATATGAGAGAGAGAGAGAGAGAGAGAGAGAGAGAGAGAGAGAGAGAGAGAGAACTGGGGAGAAAGAAGTAGTCAAAGCAAGGGAGAAGAGGAAATGAAGACAGAGTGTAATGACATATATTTGAATATGTCTGCCAATATATATAAAATAATTGAAACAGAAGTGGGGACCATTTGGAGGGAGAAAGAAGTCAAGCAAGAGAAGAGGATATATTGGCAGGGCATGGGCATGTAAATAAGCACAAAATAGGGCATGTTTACAATGCACTCAATTTCCTTGTATGCTAACAACAATAACAACAATCACAACAACAATAACAAAATCAGTAGTTTTGAAAGCCTTTGCAATACCCATGGGCAGGCGCATGACCGTTTGCCCGTCTCTGTGCAGGTGCTGCCCCCTGGCGGTAGAAGCCCACATATGGCTTTGTTCTGTACGTCCCCAAGCTCCAGGCTCTGTCTCCTTGGTTCAGTTCACTCTCAGGAGGATAAAGTCATCTCATAGAGCAGCCCCGACCCTTCAGAATAAAATGTTGAGTTGTCTACGAAACTCTGGCAACATTGCACTAAAAGCAAATTCCAGAACGGTGGTGTGGGTACACAATTTCCCAACACTATAATTTTAAACTATCTCTGGTTCTGTCCCCACCCTCTACCCTGCCTCTGCCCCCACCATGAGAGAGACCAAACCAGAGGCAATTCTGAATCCCTCTCTCCATCTCCAGCACCTAAATGGCCCCCAGGGTCTCTCTTTAGTCTTATTTCTCTGTGTTCTACTTGGGTTGACCACTGTCTTCTCCTCAGACCATATCTCCCTCTCCCCGGTTAGATAAAGCGAGGGAAGAAAGGGGAGTAGAGGAAGAGGAGAGGAAGGAAGGGTAAGGGAAGGAAAAGAAACAGAAGAGAGGGAAAGGAGTGAGGGTAGGAGGGCATCTTTGAGGACCCAAATGTCCTCTGCAATGGACCGGACATGATCCAAGCATACCATGTGCTATGGCTCAGCTTAGTTGTTTCTCAGAGAGGCAAAACAGGTCAAAAGGAACCTTATAAGATAAATATTCACCATAGATGAGGGTACAACGTAGGCTGGTAAGTCTGTTTATGGTTGTGTTTGTTATCTGAGTCACTTGGAGTCGGTGGCTCGATCCCTTTTAAAATCCTTGTTCCTTACCTAAGCAGGACTTCCTCTACTGTCCAATAAACACAAAGCAAAGCCCTTAGTTATGGACACACAGACACAGGGACAGATTTACGACAGCATTCGGTCAGGCACAGATTCAGAGAATGAACAGTCAGAAAATGATGGAAGATGTTAGGAGAAAGAAGTTAAGAGTTCAAATCTGGCCTCTTTCTTGGTAAAATTGCTCCAAAGGGGAGTGCTTTTAATTTCTTTCACTCAATTTGGCACTGATGCATTATTGGCAACTCTTTTTTTTTTTTTTTAAGATTTGTTTATTTATGTATGTGTTTTTTGTGTACATGAGTGCTCTGTCTTCATGAATGCCAGAAGAGGGCACCAAATGCCACTATAGATTATTGTGAACCACCATGTGGTCTCTGGGACTTGAACTCAGGACCTCTGGGAGAGCAGCTAGTGCTGTTAACTGCTACGCCATCTCTCTAGCCCTATTGGCAACTCTTGAGTTAACCACTACTGTGCTTTTCTTTACCCACTAAGTATCACTCCAGTCCTTAAGATACCTTCTAATGTCCTAAGTGGTTGCTTGAAACCATGGCAAGACCTGCCCCATACACACTCTTCTCCATGCCTATATAGCTGTGATAAAGTTCAACTAGACCAACAGCCATAGCCAGCCATAAAACAGAACAAAAGTGTAGTGGGCATGGCTGTAATTGCAGCACTTGGGAGACTGAGGCAGGAGGATCTCTGTGAGTTTGAGGCCAGCCTGGTCTACAAAGGGAGTTCAGGACAGCCAAGGCTATGTAGAGAAACCCTGTCTTGAAAAACCAAACAAACTGAACAATAAGTGCTGAGCATGTTGGTGTGTGGCTGTAATGGCAGCACTTGGGAAACTGAGGCAGGAGGATCAGGAGGAGTTTGAGGCCAGCCTGGGGTTAAGTTCTCAGTCCCAGGCCAGCCTGGGAAAATGGAAAGACTCTGTTTCAAAAAGATAAAACAAGGGCTGGTGAGATGGCTCTTGTCCCCAAGCCTGAGTACATGGAACCTACATTGTGAAAAGAAAGAACTGAATTCCAAAAGTGTGTGTGTGCACACATACACGTGTGTGTGAGTGTGTGTACATGCGTGTGTGTGTGTGTGTGCGCACGTGTGTGTGTGTGTGTATGTACATACATCCACATGTACTCTCTCTCTCCCACACTCTCTCTCCCAGAGGATGAGTTTGGTTCTAGCATTTATCACCAGGTAGCTTATAACCACCCATGACTCCGGCCCCAGAGAATCCATCTTCCTCTCCTGGCTTCTGACGGTACTTGTACCCATCTGCTCCAACCCCTGACATAAAAAGTCTTAAAAGTCAACAACCCAGGCCTGTCGAGTTGGCTCAGTAGGGAAAGGTGCTTGCTGTCAAGTCTGACAATCCGAGTCTTATTCTCAGGATCCCTACGGTGGGACAGAGAAAACTGATTTCTGGGGGTTGTCCTCTGCTCCCCACACACACGCAGATAAATAAATGTAATAAAATTGCCGGGCGGTGGTGGCACACGGCTTTAATTCCAGCACTCGGGAGGCAGAGGCAGGTGGATCGCTGTGAGTTCGAGGCCAGCCTGGTCTACAAAGCAAGTCCAGGACAGTCAAAGCTACACAGAGAAACCCTGTCTCGAAAAATCAAAAAAAAAGAAAAAGAAAAAAGTAATAAAATTAAAATTTAAAAGTAAATGAACGAATAAAATAAAAACTCAAACATAAGAGACAACAAAGAGAGGAAGGCAAAGATCATAAAAGACAGTAATCAAAATGTAATCCACATCTTTCAGGGTACTTTTGAAGGTGCGTCTTTCAGTAGTCAATGGCTTTCAGGGTACTTCGTGCTATGTAGGATTTTCAGACCTGGGTTGAAACTGAAAAACCTCAGAGAAACAGGGACAGTGAGGCTACGGAGAGATGGTACATTGTGAATCTTTCTTCCGAAAATAATTTTTTTTTAAATTTTATGTATGTAGTTTTTCCTACGTGTATGTATGTATGTGCACCCCATGTGTGTTGGGCATGCAGTGGCCCTGTAGGTCAGAAGATGGTGTTGGGATCTAAAAGGGGCTGGAGGTACAGGTGGTTGTGAGGCGCTCCGTGGGGTTGCTGGGGACGGAATCTTGGTCCTCTGCAAGAGCAGCAAGTACTCTTAACCACTGAGCCATCTTCTCCAGCCCCCACTGGGCTTTCTTTTGAGGTACAATGCAGGAAGTGACTGTGACATACACATGTTTTATGGGTGGGGACAGCCCAGGAAGCAAGGCTTTAACCACAAGAACACAGAACAAAGGAAAAGGCGGGGCCAGTGATGTTTTCTGAGCTGCTACAGTGTGCCAGGCACCAAGCTCAAAGATCTCACGTGCGTGACCTCAGGATCCCTCTCACACACAGGTGCTCATAAAGAGGCCCGTGGGGGTTGTGCAAGGACCTGTGATCACACACAGTTGGGAGTGCTAGGATTCAAACACTGCCTCTGTAAAATGACACGCTAAGGGAGCAGTAACTACAGGACTGACCACAAGCTTGCTCCTAGCTCTGTGTTAGGAGTTGGGATGTGGAGATAATGCAGCCCAGATATACTGGGGAGCTTAGTTAACCATGTGTGTGTGGTCTATGCACGTGCTCATGCTGGTGTGTGTACAAGTATGTATGCATGTGGAGGCAGGAGGTTAACACTGAGTGTCTTCCACGATTGCTTTCCACCTTATTTTAATTAATTTGTGTGTGTGTATGCGTGTGTATGTATGTATGCATGCATGCATGTATGTATGTATGCATGTATGTGTGTATGCATGTATGTATGTATGCATGTATGCATGTATGTATGCATGTATGTGTGTATGCATGTATGTGTGTATGCATGCATGCATGTATGCATACATGTATGTATGTATGCATGTATGTGTGTGCACATGCCACAGAGTGTGTACAGAGGTTAGAGAACAACTTTTCAGAGTCAGTTCTCTCCTTTCCATATGTGGGTCCTGGGGACCAAACTCAGGTGCCTTTACCTGCTGAGCCAGCTTGTTGGCCCCCACCTTATTATTTTTTATTTTTTTAGACAGGCTCTCACTGAAGTTCACTAATTCTCATTGAAGTTCACTAGTTTAGCTAGACTGGTTGGCTAGAGAGCTCCAGGGATCCCACCTTGCCTCCATGGTACTGGGATGTTAGGGCTTGCACCACCATGCTCACATTTTTTTTTTTTTTTCATGAATGCAGGAGATCTAAACCCAGGTCCTCATGCTGTGCCATATCCTCTGGCCCCGAATTTAAAATTCTGATGGCTCTAAGACCCACGGAAAAGCTGTCTTTTCCAGAAACTTACAGTCACAAGAAGGCTACTCAAAGGTGAGTCCAACTTTCATTTTCCCTCTTTTGCAAACCAAGGTGACTCTCTTGGAGGGTCAGCCCTGTGGCTGCTGCATTCAAAACCTCCTTCTCACTTAACTCATCACCTCTATCAGAGTGGTCCGCTCTAAACCTACTTCTGCAAGACTCTGGGGGTCGCCTTCCTGCACCCTAGAGTGCTTGAAGTCAACAGATAATACTAGGGCCTGAGGAAGCTGTAGGCCTGGGTGTGCCTGATACAGACCACAGCCTGCCTCCCCACTTCACTCCCCTCAGGGCAGTTGTGGTGGGTGGTTCCTGCAGCTGGACCACTCCCCAAGATTGAGGGCCCACAGCTGGAGGGCCGTCCCTCTTTGGAAGACATGAAAAGCTCTGCTCTTTAGCAGTTGGTAGTCTTGAGTTTGCTTTGAAAGAGGGATTCTCTGAGTCTGTGTGTAACCCCAGAATCAATGCTTTCAAAGGTGAAGAGGTCAAGCTAGGGTGAGGTGGCAGGCGTGCATATCTGTCATCCCAGGGCTGAGGAGGCACAGGGAGGGATACCGGGAGTTGGCGGCAAACATGGTGAGACCCAGACTCCAAAGTAAAACAAACCACAGCAGGAAGGGACATGGACACCTGATGAAGGGGAGCTTAAAGTCTCTCTCTCACCCCTGCCCCCTTCTCCTCCTGTTCCCACACAGCCTTTGCTTACAAAGTGCTCCTCCATACTCCAGCATGGGTCGATCAGGTGTAGATCAGGTGGCCTTTAAACTCTCTATAAAACTGAGGATTACCATAAGCTCCCGATCCTCCCTGCCTCTGTCTTCCAAGCGAGGCTTGCCAGGCATGCAGTACCCAGTCTTGATTTACAAAGTGCTGGGGATGAACCCCAGGGCTTTGCCCATGCTAACTAAAGCAAGCACCCCACCAAGGGAGCTAAATCCGGATCACCCTTAAGGGTCGTTTTAGGAATACTACTGATCTCTATGGAGCAAACACGAGGGACAGACAGCTGTCCCACTCTGGCGTGGTTGTGATTTGGCTGTAGCAGTTGATCTGCTGCCTCGCAGGTTCCCACAGACCCATTATTGCTTTATCCCTGAGGGCCCGTCTGTCCACCACTGCCCAAGATGGTTACTTACCCACTGGCTCTCGACTCTTGCTGAATGAGGTAGCTAGCTTTGTTAACAGCTCTTGCAGTCTCCGTGTCAGACAGCCAGGGCTTTAAGGGGCACACGGCCCCCGCAGGGGCCAGGCTAACCACAGGGTGGCTCAACTCTGCATAATTTCCTCTTTCTCAACGACCGGTTTTCTTTGTCTCCAACTTCGGGGCAGCGGGCAGCAGCATGGTGGGGGCGGGGCGGGGTCTACAATGAGAATAAAAAGCAGGAGGAGGTGGGTTGAAGGAATCTGGGAGTCCACCTTCAGCCTGGACTTGCTACAGGTGTCACGAGGAAGTAAGACAGGGAGTCAAGAGGGGAGCACCACTGAACCCCCACCCAATAGCTTCCTGTGGAGCCAACTGCTGAAGAGGAACGGGGCGTGTGAGCCTCGCCCTAACACATGGGTGCACAAACAGAGACACATGAAACATGCAAGTCACATGTCACCAGAAAGTCACACACCACCACAACATGCGTGGGGACAGGAATGAAAGTGGGTGTGTGGACCCACAGAGAGACACGTGTGGAGCCGAACGCTGTGCTGGTAAAACGTCTAACAGCTACCATTCTGTTTGGCACCTGTCCGTTCTCCTGGTATAAATACTCCAGTTTTCCAATTAACGCACTGTAACCAGAGCTTGTTAAGGTTAGAGCCTGGGTCCTGGCAATCCGTTAACAAGCTGGGGAAGTTGCTCACTGGGCTAAGTGCTTGCCATGCGGGCAAGCGGACCTGATTTCGGATCCTCACCCCACCTGACTAAAACTGAGGTGTGGTAAGAGCACTTGTAATAATCCCAGAAGTGGGCTGGTGGAGACAGGAGGATGCCAGGGGAAAGCAGGCCAATCAGCCTACCCCAGTGTTCCAGGTTCAGGGAGAGACCTTGTCTCAAAAAATAAAGTGGAGCTGAGTGGTGGTGGCGCATGCTTTTAATATCAACATTTGGGAGGCAAAAGCAGGTGGATCTCTGAGAGTTCAGGGCCAGCCTGGTCTTCAGATCGAGTTCAAGGACAGCCAAGGCTACATAGAGAAACCATGTCTGAAACAAACAAACAAACAAACAAACAATAAATAAGTAAATAAATAAAGTGGGAGCTGGGAGTGTGGTACACGTCTTTACCATCATCAGGGGGAAGAAAGATCTCCATGGGTCCAGGCCAGCCCAGTCTTCAAAGTGAGTTCCAGACCAGGTAAGGAGTCCTTAGAGATAGGCAGGGATTTGGACTTGCAGCTGAAGTCTTGGTGGCACTGGTCTCTGAGGAAAAGATAGACTTGTCTCCGGGGAAACAGACAAATTAGGAATGTGAAATGGGAACGCATAGCTTCTGAATGAGTGGTGAACGAGTGTGGAAATGCTTGTAATGGTCTCACAGGGCTGTGGCGACAGAATCATCACACTGGCCCGCAACCTGTGGACCCCCTCTGAGGTCATTTTAGCTACAAGGGCACTTAGCTTCTGTACTAGGAGGCTGACTGAGCATGGAGTTATATGCGTGGTCCTAAGGCAAGAACTCTTTTTTGTTTGTTTGCTTGTCGTTTTGAGACAGATATCTATGTGTAGTCTTTGCTGTCCTGGAGCTTACTCTGTAGAGCAAGCAGGCTGGCATCGAACGCTCAGAGATCCTCCTGCCTCTGCCTCCTGAGTGCTAGATTTAAATGTGGCCGGGCTAGGTAAGACCTCTTTAGTTGCCTAGAGGTGGCTGGGCAGGCAGGTACCTGCTTGAGGGAGAAGCCAGTCTTCTCTGTCTACCCTGTGCAGCAGGCAGGGATGGGCGCATATAGTGTCCCCCAACTCCTAGTTAGGGAACTCCTCTCATTGTCGGGTCTATACAGTCTGGGTGTGAAACCCACACAGTCCCACAAAGCATGCTTGAGAACTTTAAAAGAGAATTCACACTGACTATGGGATAAAGAGGAGAGCCTCCAAATTAAAAGACTTCCTGTGAAATGGATTGGCCTTCCTTTGATGTCGGCTGGCCATGAGAAGGAATTCTAGACTTTATCCTGATGAACGGAGTCTGGGCGGGGGCTCTGTTATGGGATGCCTGGCCACACAGACCAGTTCCCACATATTGATTCACGGTGTCTGGTGGCCCAAGAGCCTCCGATGGCTTCTCTACTGGAACCTTCCAGGCCACAGACCATATCCACTGCAAAGACTGCTAAGTCTGAAGATATCAAGGAAGAATCCTCATTAGCTTCCCCCAGAGGATGAAAAGTTGCCCATAATTCCCTCCTCCCTACTGGCTGCAGTTGCAAGCGCTAGCCACATGGCTCCTGGGTAGTTGCAAGATCTCCCAGACCTGTCATGTCAATGGCATCCATCCCAACACAATGCTCACCAGCCTCTTCCTGCCAGCCGGCTCTGCCAGACTCAACATCTACATGGGATGCTCACCAGACTCAGGTCAGATGTGGTCCTCAGAAAAGTCCTTTCCAATATGCCACTGAGGGAAATTCCAGGTCATCTCCTCATCCAAGAAGATGACCGCTATGGTATCTGGCCCTGAATCCACCCACATACTTGCCCGAAGAAGCAGAAGTATCCCTTAATGAATGCAGAGAAGTTATAAAAGAGATTTTTCTCCTCACAGCCTGACTTAAAGGACAAGATGCTCTCCAACTCAGATATGGAACTTTTTACTGTTGGGAACTGAAGCCTACAACCCCTTGTCACTGACCCCAGCACAACATCAGGGTGTATTTTAATAATCGACAAAGGAGATGCTAAGAATCAGGAGGGCTGGATGATTACCACAGCTTCCAGTCCTAGTCCAATAAGCTCATGAAACAATCCCGTTGGGGAAAAAAAAAAACTGTCTCACAGGAATTGTACCAAGGTGTTTGGTGGTTCCAAAGTCGCCAGCGCTGACTCAATAAGGTAGCAAATCCCATCTGCAATGTGCTCAGAACAATCTCAAGCAGGGGACCTGAGGGCCCCATGTTGATACAAAACCAGGGGTTCTATACATTTGAACATCTGGAAATGTCAGCTTTGCTGACATTCAAGCCTGAAGAGGGCATCAGTGCTTGCTGCTATGCTATGCACTTTTATCAGGCAGGCCAGAAACTCTTCCTACTTGCACAGAGAGTGAACTTGGGACTTGAAATGTGGTACCACTCTCAAGCATCAGACCACTTGAGAGAATGAGCGGAAAGCTTTTAAAATGGCACTGGTCACATTGCCAAGGAACAGACCTCTCAGGCCAGAAATCCTGCTGCTTGTATTTGTTCAGGATGCATTCCATGCCTCGTAAATGCGGTTTCTCTATTTCTGAGATCATGTTTGGCCACCAACCTCCATTGCTTCCAGAGGACTCAAAGGACCTCTCGGAGTATGGATACACCTGTCTCTGGTGGTTCTTGAAAGACTTTTGGCTAACATTGCACATAAATTGCCCACTCTCTCAGCTCTTTGCAGGTGTCAAGCGGTGGACACACTACGCCCATACCAAGGCTCCTGTAGACATGAGCCAGGAGTAGACTGTGTGAGCTGATCCAGACCAGCCTCAAACTGACCAGCTCAAAACCTTGGAACGGGGACTGCAGCTCAGCTCCAACTCTACTTCCTGGTGCCCTTGAGCCCACGGACATGCATCTGTGTTGTCACTCAGCCTTTCTAATCCTGTCACCTAAATTAGTCTGGAGGGGAACACCCCAATTTCTAGACAAACATCATTATTAGTAATGGCTCCCCAGAATGGTTCTGTCTTCTTCAGGGGAGGAAATAGGCCAGCCACAGATCATCCCTTGGACCTCTTCTTGCTGTGGTGGAACTGTCCACACCAACAAAACAGGCTGTGATTCCTTTTGGAGACAGCTCCAGCTAGTGACAGCCTATGGAAGGCAGCCAGAAGACAAAAGAACGATTGTGGATTGTGAGGGAACTTATTGGTCTTATCTTAAATACTGGTCATGGATGGACTTTGCCTTGAAAGGTGGAGAAAAGTGAGGGGGAACTATAGTGTGACAAGGAGTTATGGCCACTCCTTTGGTTGGGGAGAAGCAAGAACGAATAATATGGGAACTGACCATAGAAAGGCCCTACATCTGGAAAAGTTATGCCTTAAAATGCTGGCTTTACTAAATGCTAGCCATGAGCTCCCTTACCAAGGTTAGAATTACTGAATATGCTCACAATCAATCCAGGTTATCAATACGGGAGTGGGAATAAGTAACCAAAGCCTGACTAAAGGGACACATGATTATATTAAAAATAATGTATTGTAGTTGGGTGCCACGACACACACTTGTAATCCCAGGACTTGGGGAAGGCAGAGGCAGACGGATCTCTGAGTCCAGGACAGCCAAAGCCACTCAGAGAAACCCTGTCGTCTGGACAAAACAAACAAACAAACAAAAATAATGTATGCTGGAATAAGAGGGTAGATCGTAATTTGTCTCCACACCAGAAAAGATAAATACATGAGCTAAAATTATGCATTAATTATATAGATATATCCAGACATATCAAAACGTGACAGATTTTGGAGTATGGCTCAGTGGTAGAACCTCTGCCTAGAATTCCCCAGTGAAGGGCTGGGCATGTCCCTCAGGCACCTGTCCCCAAGACACTAACTAAGAAGATAAGAAAGAGGGTGGGAGAGGTGGCTCAGAGGTTAAGGTCACTGTCTGCTCTTCCAGAGGTCCTGAGTTCAATTTCCGACAACCACATGATAGCTCTCATCCATCTATAATGAGATCTGATGCCCTCTTCTGGCCGGTGGGTGTACATGCAGACAGAGCACTGTATACATAATAATAAATAAATCTTAAAAAAGAAAAAGAAAAAGATGAGCAAGAAGGAAAAGCAGAGAAGGGCATTTATTTATTGTGGCCACATTGGGAAGAAGAAAAAAATGAGGTCAGTGACCCCAATTTCACCTCTGGGGTCCTGATAGCAAAAGGTTGCACAGCTAAGCAGTCCTGGTCAAGGTGTGGTCCTGCCCATCATTACCCCATCACTGTCTTACCTATGGCCTCTCCTGAAAAAGGTCTGACATATTGCTAGTCTATGGGGATTGTTTCCCAGAGACCAGTTCCCCTTCTGGCTGTCCCAGGGCTTCAGCCTTTCTCTTCCCTTAAAATGAGATTCCTTGGGAAATTTTAATTCTTTGGGGCCGTTGTTCCAACAGTTTGATATCTAAGAGGAGTGTAAGTGTCTCTAATAACAATACTTTATCTCCTTGGGTGGGGAGATGGCTCAGCCAATAAAACACTTACCATACAAGCATGAGGACTTAAGTTGGACTTACGTTGTGTGGGTTTCAATTTCCAGGACTAGGGAAGCAGGGACAGGAGGATCCTTGGAGCTAGCTAGCCAGCCAGCTTAACTCAATCAAATCTGTACACACACACACACACACACACACACACACACACACACACACGGTGTATTTCCTTTCCTGGCATGGTGGTTACACTCATGTGGACACATACAATAAATGTGTGCACACACATACTACACAGGCACAGATACACACAGAGATACTTTCACACTCAGTGTCTGGAATGTCTGATCCCACCGCGTTTAAAGTGACAGATGCTTAGATCCGGAAGCAGCTCAACACAAACAGCAGTATAGTATTTCAGACTTGTCTCCAGGGGCACACAGGGGACTGTCCAGAGAAACTAAAACAACCCTCACTTGCATGAATGCATGCACACAGGAGGCACCGGAGACACAGCAGTGCACAGATTTGCATGTATACATTCTGTGGTTAACTATTTCTTCAATGAAACAGACACTTATTTATTTTTGAGACTGGGTCTAATGTAGCTCAGGCTGGTCTCCAACTCCATATACAGCTGAGGCCTGCCTCCGTCTCATCAGTGCTGAGATGATTCATGTGCACCACCCTGTCCGGTTTTATTCAGAACCCAGGGCTTCATGACTGTTGGGCCAACACTCTACCAACTGAGTCACATTCCTAGTCGGCAACATGTACTTATTAAGAAGCAGCGTGCTCTGAGTACTGTCTGTTGAACAAGGTAGATGAACCTAAAGTGATCGCAGGTCAGTTGGAGAGGCAAACTGAGAACCAGGAAACAGATCTGATGAGAGGCACAGGCATGGTGAAGCAGGTGTTGGCAGGAAGTACACAGGGTGAAGGGACACGGGATGAGTCATGGAGGCTGTTGTCTCAACCTGGAAGGTCAGGAAAGGCCATTTAGGTTGAGACCTGAAGTCTGTCAAAAAAGCTAAACTTTCTGGGAAAGGTCAACTGGAGAAGGATATGGGCAGGATGGAGGCTGGGAGGCAAGACAGCCCAGAGGCCTGAGTTCAGTCCCCAGCAACCATGTAAAAAGTGAGTATGGTCATGTGTGTGTGTCACCCTAGTACAGGGCCATGGCTAGCCAACTGGTCTGAAATGGTGGGCTCTAGCTTCAGAGAGAGGTGGTGAGGTGGCTCAGTGGGTAAGTGAAGGCAGGCACTTGCCATCAAGCCTGGAGTCCTAGCTACAGGATGCACAGGGTATAAGAAAAGAAAAGAACAAACACCTACAAACTGCCTCCTGACCTTCATAAGTGTGTTGTGGCACATGTGTGCATGCATACCACAAGCACACATGCAAAAAGTCAATGTAATAAAAGTTTATTTTTTTGCCGGGTGGTGGTGGTGCACGCCTTTAATCCCAGCACTCGGGAGGCAGAGGCAGGCAGATCGCTGTGAGTTTGAGGCCAGCCTGGTCTACAAAGTGAGTCCAGGATGGCCAAGGCTACACAGAGAAACTCTGTCTCAAAAAACCAAAAAAAAAAAAAAAAAAAAAAAAAAAGTTTACTTTTTTTTTTTAAAAAGTGGAGCTAGATGGAGAAAGATACCTGAAATTAGTTAGAGTCCTGATATTGCTCACACCACAGTGCCTGCAGCAGCAATTCTCCCCTCTGAGATACCCATAACATACGGTTCAGACCTTGTCTGTGAGTCCCTAGCTAACAGACTTCCCAGTGCCAAAGCTTCTCATATTTTGTGTCTCATGCCATTTACCGCCTCCAGGTGAATGAGAGGGACTGGCTACAGGCTCTTTTTGTGAAACCCCACTCACTCAGAGAGCTAACTCTGCCATAGGGGCCTGACACCACTTTCTACCCCTCTCCATGATGCCTGCCTGTGGGCCGGGGCCTCCTCTGAGCCCACCATCTCATGCTGGTGTGCTGAGAAAAAAGCATCTCTAGGACTCACTGGCCCATGACCCTCAGACTCTGTCTCAAAAAATAAGGTGAAGGCTAATTGAGGAAGTCACCCAGCATAGACCTTGGACACCTACACAGAAAAACACACAGACAGAAGCAGACAGAAAGAACAACACATCCACACACCTCTTAGATGTCTTTTTAAAAAGTTCTGCTGAATTTTCCCAGACTTTCAAAGAAGAGCTATCTAGGCACAGTGGCACATGCCTGTAAGCCCAGCACTTGGAGAGATAGAGGCAGAGGCAGGCGGGTCGCTGTGAATTTGAGGCCAGCCTGGCCTACAAAAGCAAGTCCAGGTCTACTAAGGATACACAGAGAAACTATGTGGGAAAACGAGAGAAAGAGAGAGAGAGAAACAGAGAGAGAGAGAGAGAGAGAGAGAGAGAGAGAGAGAGAGAGAGGAGCTACTACCAACACTCCTCAAACTATTCCACAAAATAGAATCAGAAGGGATATTCCCAAACTAATTCTATGAGGCCAAAGTCACCTTGATACTTAAACCTCACAAAGACCCAACAAAGAAAGAAAATTTCAGACCAATTTCTCTTATGAACATTGATGCAAAAATACTCAATAAAATACTCACAAACTGAATTCAAGAACAAATCAGCAATATCATTCACCATGACCAAGTAGGCTTTGTCCCAGGCATGCAGGAAATCCATCAGTGATATCCATTATATAAACAAAATGAAAAAAAAAAAAAAAACCCCACATGATCATCTCCTAAGATGCCAAAAAAGCGTTTAACAAAATCCAATACCCATTCATGTGAAAAAGTCTTGGAGATACCAGGATACAAGACACATACCTAAACATAATAAAGGCAATCTACAGGAAGCCAATGGCCAACATCAAACTAAACAGAGAGAAACTTAAATCAATTCACCAAAATCAGGGACAAGACAAGGCTGTGTATTCTCTGTTTCTCTTCAATATAGTACTTGAAGTCCTAACTACAGCAATAAGACAATTAAAGGAGATCAAGGGGATACAAACTGGAAAGGAAGAAGTCAAACTATCACTATTCTTGGATGATATGATAGTATGCATGTGACCCCAAAAATTCTACCAAGGAACTCCTACAACTGCTAAACTCCTTCAGCAAAATGACTGGATATAAAATCAAGTAAAAAAATTCAGTAGCCTTCCTATATAAAAATGGCAAATGGGCTAAGAAAGAATTATGGAAACTATACCCTTCACAATAGTCACAAATAATACAAAGTATCTTGGTATAACTCTAATGAAGCAAGTGAAAGACTTGTATGAAAAAACTTCAAGTCTCTGAAGAAAGACATTGAAGAAGATACCAGAAGATGGAAAGGTCTCCCATTCTTGTGGATTGAGAGAATCAACATGGTAAAAACAGCCATCTTACCAAAAGCAATCTGCAGATTCAATGCAATTCCTATCAAAATACCAATTCAATTCTTTATAGATCTTGAAAGATAAATTCTCAATTCCATATGGAAAAACAAATAAACCTATAATAACTAAAACAATCCTGCACAATAAAAGATCTTGTACAGGAATCTCCATCACAGAGCTCAAGCAATACTATAGAGCAACAGTAATAAAAAACCAGCGTAGTATTGGCATAGAAATGGGCTGGTTGATCAATGGAATTGAATCAATGACCCAAAAATAAACCTACACACCAATGGACACTTGATTTTTGACAAAGAAGCCAAAACCATATAATGGAAAAAAGAAAGCATCTTCAACAAATGGTGCTGGTCTAATTGGTTGGCTATATGTAGAGCAATGCAAATAGATCCATATTTATCACCCTTAACAAAACTAAAGTCAAAGTGGATTAAAGACCTCAACATAAAACCAGACACACTAAATCTGTTAGAAGAGAAAGTGCGAAAGAGCCTTGAACTTGTTTGCACAGGACACAGCTTACTGAAGAGAACACCAACAGCTCAGACTCTAAGATCAACAATTAATAAATGGGACCTCATGAAACTGAGAGGCTTCTGTAAGGCAAAGGACACTGTCAACAGAACAAAGCGACAGCCTACAGACTGGGGAAAGATCTTCACCAACCCTACATCCGACAAAGTGCTAATATCCAAAATATATAAAGAACTCAAGAAATTAAACTCCACCAAACCAAATAACCCAATTTAAAAATGGGGTACAAAGCTAAACAGAGAATTCTCAACAGAGTAATATCAAGTGGCTGATAAATACTTAAAGAAATGCTTAATGCCCTTAGTCATCAGGGAAATGCAAATCAAAACCACTGTGAGATTCCATCTTACACTCATCAGAATGGCTAAGATAAAAAAACTCCAGTGACAGCATGTGCTGGCGAGGATGTGGAGAAAGGGGAACACTCCTCCATTGCTGGTGGGAGTGCAAACTTGTACAATCACTTTGGAAATCAATCTGGTGCTTTCTTAGAAATTTAGGAATAGTGCTACCTCTGGACCCACCTATACCACTCCTGGGCATATATCCAAAAGATGCTCCACCATACAACAAGGACATCTGCTCAACTATGTTCATAGCAGCCTTATTAGTAATAACCAGGATCTGGAAACAACCTAGATGTCCCTCAACTGAAGAATGGATAAAGAATCTGTGGTACATTTACACAATGGAATACTATTCAGCTACCAAAAACAAGGAAATCTTGAAATTTGCTGGGAAATTGATCATCTTGAGTGTGGTAACCCAGAAAGACACACACTTATAAGTGGATATTAGCCCAAAATAGATGTCTCCTGAGAGACTATACCCAGCAGGGGATTGGGACAGTTACTAAGACTCACGGCCAGACTCTGGGAGAAGGACTGCTAGTTGTATGGAAGACCGGGATGGGAGGAGGTTGTGGTTGTCAGGAGCTCAACAAGGAGACTATCATGGCTGGCAATTGGACCCAGGGGGGCCTGCACAAACTGATGTACCAACCAAGGACATTGGAAGCAGAGAACTTAGACCCCCCTGTTCAGATGTAGCTGATGGACAGCTCATTCTCCAGGTGGGGAAGGGGTGAGGGTGGGAGAATGAGGAACTGCCTCTGACATGAACTCTGGGGCCCAAGATTTGATCATCGCCCTTTGGTGGAGTGGCCCAGTGGGAACACAGAGGAAGGTGATGCAGGCTATCCAGATGAAACCTGATAGGCTGTGGTCAGACAGTGGCGGAGGAGGACCCCATCTGTCAGAGGTCTAGGGCAGGAGAATAGGGCAGAAGAGGGAGGGAGGGATGGAACAGGAATACAAGAGGGAAGGGAATTACAATAGGGATGTAATGTAAATAAATTATAATAAAAATCGTCCAGTGTGATCAAGTAGGCTTCATCCCAGGCATGCAGAAGTAGATCAATATATGAAAGTCCATCAACATAATCTACCATATTAACAAACTGAATGAAAAAAATCTACATAATCATCTCATTAGATGTCAAAAAATTCAATAAAATCCAATACCCCTTCATGTTAAAAGTCTTGAAAAGCTCATGGGTACAGGACATATAACAAAACATAATAAAGGGAATATACAGTAAATCTTTAGTCAATATCAAATTAAATAAAGAGAAACTTAAAGCAATTCTATTGAAATCAGGCACAGGACAAGGCTGTCCACTCTCACCTGATGTCTTCTATATAGTACTTGAAGTCCTAGCTGGAGCAATAAGACAACTAAAGGAGATCAAGGGGACACAAATTAGAAAGGAAGAAGTCAAAGTATTGCTATTAGCAGACAATATGATAGTATACATATGTGATCCCCAAAATTCTACCAGTGAACTCCTACAATTGATAAACACCTTCAGCAATGTAGCTGGATGCAAAATTAACTTTGAAAAATCAGTGGCCCTCTGTATACAAATGACAAATATGGTTAAGAAAGAAATCAGGGAAACAACACCCTTCAGAGTAGCCAAGCAAGTCAAAGATCTGTATAAAAAGAACTCCAACTTTCTGAAGAAAGAAATGGAAGAAGATATCTGAAGATGGAAAGATCTCCCATGCTTATGGATCAGTAGGATTAACATAGTAAAAATGGCCATCTTAACAAAAGCAACCTACAGATCCAATGAAATTCCCATCAGATACCAACACAATTCTTTACAGACCTTGAAAGAACAATTCTCAACTTCACATGGAAAAACAAACACATAAAAAAAAAAAAAAGAAAAAAAAAACCGAATAGCAAAAGCAATCCTGTACAATAAAAGAACTTGTGAAAGTATCTTCATCCCGGTTTCCAGATGTGCTACAGAAAAATAGTAATAAAAACTGCATGGTACTGGAATAGAAATAGACAAGTGAATCAATGTAATTGAATCAAAGACCAAGAAATAAACTCACACACCTATGGACACTTGATTTTTGACAAAGAAGCCAAAAACACTATAATGGAAAAAAGAAAGCATCTTCAACAAATGTAACTGGATGTTTACATATAGAAAAATGTGAGTAGAGCCATATTTATCACCCTGTGCAAAACTCAAGTTAATGGTTCAAAGACCTCAACATAAAACCAGATATACTGAATCTATTAGAAGAGAAAATAAGGATGAACCTTGACCTCATTGGCACAGGAGACAACTTAAATGTCCCTCAATCAAAGAATGGATAAAGAAACTGTGGGACATTTACACAATGGAATACTACTCAGGTATTAAAAACAAGGAAATCTTGAAATCTGCAGGCAAATGTATGGAACTAGAAATGATCATCCTGAGTGAGGTAAACCAGACCCAGAAAGACACACATGGTATATACCCACTTATAAGTGGATATTAGCCCAACATAGATATCCTCTGAGAGTCTCCACTCAGCAGGGGATTGGGACAGATGCTTAGACTCACTGCTGGATTCCAGGTGAGAGTGGTATGGAAGAATGTGGGGATAGATGGACCCAGATGGTCCAGGAGCCCCACAAAAAGACCATCAAGGCTGGTGGATGTGGACCCATTGGGGCCTGCACAAACTGCTGTACCAACCAAGGACAATCCATGCAGTAAACCTAGACCTCCTTTTTGGATCTAGCCAATGGATAGCTCATTCTCCATGGTTGTGAGGAGAGTGGGGACTGTCTCTGACATGTGAACACTGGTGTCCCTAATTTGATCACTTCCCCTTGATGAGGAGGCCTGGTGACACACAGAGGAAGGGGAAACAGGCTATCCTGGTGAGACCTGATAGGCTGTGGTCATATGGTGGGGGAGGAGGACCCCTTCTGTTAGAGGCCTAGGGAGGGGAATGGGGTAAAAGAGGGAAGGAGGGAGGGGGCAATGGGAAGACATAAGATACAAGGATATTTGCTCAACTATGTGCATAGCAGCTTTATTTGTAATAGCCAGAAACTGGAAACAACCCAGATGTCCCTCAACTGAAGAATGGATTTAAAAAAAAAAAAAAGTGTAGTACATTCACACATTGGAAGACTACTCAGCTATCAAAAACAAGTAAATCATGACATTTGCAGGCAAATGGATGGAACTAAAAAATATCATCCTGAGTGAGGTAACCCAGAACCAGAAAGACACTCGTGTCACCTACAGGGTAACCATACTTCAATTCACAGGCCTAAAGAAACTAAGCAATAAAGAGGATCCCAAGGGAGGATGTTGACTCTCACTTAGAAGGGGAGGTAGAATAGGCAACAGAAGTCAATGAAGGGAAGGAGCACGGTAGGAGAGGGAACGAGGAGTGAAATGATGGTGGAGATTAGATGTGGGGAGATGGGGGGCACAGGAGGCTAGAGGGCTTAGAGAGAGAGAGAGAGAGAGAGAAACTGAGGGTGGGGGAATCTCTGAGACAAGCTGGAGACCTGCCTGTGACAGGCTCCTGGAAGGATATGGGTGTGACTCTAGTGGGGGGGGGGGTCATGGACACTGAAGAGGCCACCTTTTAGCCAGATAGGACTTCTAGTGGAGGGAGGGGAACACCAACCCACCCACAAAGCATATGACCCAAAGTTTACCCTGCCTATAAGATGTGCAGGCATAGAAATAGAACAGAAATTGAGGGAATGGCTAATCTGTGCCTGGCTCAACCTGAGACCCACCCCATGGGAGAGAGCCAGCCCTTGCCATTATTCATGATAACTCTGCTATGCTTGCAGTCAGAAGACTAGCGTAACTGTCCTCTGAGAGGCTCCACCCAGCAGCTTATTGAAACGGATGCTGAGACCCACCATCAGTCATTAGCGGTAGTGTGGGGAGCCTGGTGGGAGAATGGGTGGAAGGACAGAAAGATCCAGAGGGGATAAGAACGCCACAAGAAGACACGGGGTCAACTAACCATGGCTCCAGGGGCTTGTGGGGACTGAAGCACCAACCAAGGACCATGCATGGACTGGAACTAGACCCCCTACACATAAGTACCTAATGTGCAGCTTAGTCTTCATGTGGTTACACTAGTAAGTGGAGCAGGGGGTGTCTCCTATACAGACTCCATTGTCTGCTTCTCAATTACTTATCCTTGGCTGGGCTGCCTTGCCTGGCCTCAGTGGAAGATGATGCATTCAGTCCTGATGTGATTAGATGTGCTGGGGTGGGTAAGTAGGGGGTGGGGGCTCCCCTTTTCTGAGAAGAAGGAGGGGGATACGGTAAAGAGGATAGGAGGGTGGGACCAAGAGGAGAGGAGGGAGGGGGTCTACAATTGAGATGTAAAGTGAATAAATAAAATAAACTTTTAAAAAGTTCTGAAAATGACAGCCTACAGACTAAGATATTTACTATCCCTATATCCAATAGAGGGCGAATATCCAAAATATACGAAGAACTCAGGGATATTTCAATTAAAAAATGGGTACAGAGCTAAACAGAGAATTCTCAACAGAGGAATAGCGAATGGTTGAGAAACACTTAAAGAAATGCTCAACCTCCCTAGCCATCAAGGAAAAGCAAATCAAGACGACTCTGACATTCCATCTTACACCTATCAGAATAGCTAAGATAAAAAATTAAAGTGACAGCACATGCTGGTGAGGATGTGGAGAAGGAGGAAGACTTCTACATTGCTGGTGGGAGTGCAAACTTGTACAACCACTTTGGAAATCAATCTGGCCCAATCTCAGGAAATTGGGAATAAGTCTACCTCAAGACCCAACCATACCACTCCTGGGAATATTCCCTAAAGATGCTCCACCATAAAACAAGGACATCTGCTCAACTATGTTCATAGCAGCATTATTCATAATAGCCCGAATCTGGAAACAAACCTAGATGTCCCTCAACTGAAGAATGGGTAAAGAAACTGTGGTCCATTTACACAATGGAATACTATTCAGCTATCAAAAACAATCTGCAGGCAAAGGGATGGAACTACAGCCAATCATCCTGAGTGATGCAACCCAAGCCCTAAAGACATACATGGTATATACTCACTCATTAGTGGATACTAGTCACTTAATATAGGGTAACCATATTACAATACAGAGACGGATGCACCAACCAAAGACCATGCGTGATGTGGACCTAGATGCTCTGCTCAGATGTAGTAGATAGATATCACAGTCTCCTTGTGGGTCCCACAATAAGGAGAGTATGGACTACTTCTGGTATAGACTTTGGCCTTCCAACTTTGATCACTTCCCCTCTGCCAGGCCACAGAGGAAGAGGACACAGATATTACAGATGAGATTTATAGGCAGAGTTAAGAGGCTAGGGGAGGAGGGTTCACTTATCTAAGGTCCAGGGGAAGGATGAGGGAAGGAGGGTGGGATAGGGAGGTGAGGAGGGAGGGGACTACAATCGGGATGGAAAGAATTCAAACTGCAAAACAAGCAGGTAACTTATATTGCTAAACCCACTACACGGGAAAAGCTCTGAGACTGGCTGAGACATGAATGTACATGCATAGACAAGGCTTCTTGGTGGTCACAGAATCCCTGTGACTTATCAGACGCCATTCTTCATACGGCATGAATGAAGATTAGCAGATATCTTTCTTCTGCTCATACAAAGAGCAGAGAACAAGCCTTAATTGTTCTGTGCATCATGCACACCTCATATTATTTATAATTTTAGGACAGTATAATGCTTGTGAGAATTTATATGTTTTCAGAACAAAAGAACCAGACACTGAAGCTGGATCAGACCTGACAGAATTCATTCCTCTCATCATGAAGGATGCTGACATCCCGTATCCTTCATGGTCCAGCACCAAGTGTTTCGGTCGCTGTTACTCATCAGAACAGGACAGCTCCTAGGAAAGCTTTCATACAAACCAGCATTTTAGACTGTCCCACACAGGACTTCTATTAAGCCTGGAATTTCTCAACATTTGGAAACTGGATCACAAGTGCTATTACTGGCTTGATTAACCATATTTCCCAATTTTATTTGGGTCACTACAAAGATATTATTTGCCCCAAATCAAGCAGAAGAAACCCTAAGAGAATGATGCCCCATTTTCCATAAGTAGGGGGGGGGTCTGGATAAGTTTATGATTGCTCTCTTGGGTACAGATGTTTTTTTTTTTTCCATTGGGAATTGCTTATAAGTTAAGATTAGTCTTATTCAGAGAGAAAAACGAGGTTGGACTCAGGGATGTCTCTCTTCCTCTATCCTTTTTTTCATAGATATGGAGATAGGGGTTGAAAAGAAAGAAGAGGTGGGTGTAGAAATACATAGGGATGGTAGGATAAAAAGTAGATTATTAAACCTACTCCTGAACCTAAGGCCTTATTTGTTACTAACAAAAAGGGTTATCTTTAATTCATTGGTATAGAATTTTGTATACTGATACAAAATAAGATAAACTTTGATACATTGACATAGAATTCAAATTTAAGACTATTCTGTACACACATTATATATATTTCTACTTTAATATGAGGCACTGAACCCATACAATTCAATTATAATATAAAGCTTACTTCCAATACCTGGAAAGTGCTATTTCAGACTGATTAGGATAATTAAGTAATACAAGCCATTTGCTAGTTGATCAAATTATGGTCATATCAACTACCAGCCTATTTTTAATCACAACAATATAATTCTAGGTTTAACAGATAGATATGATCCCATAGATAGATAAGGTAAATGAATTAGATAAATTCTTCAAAGCCTCAGAGACCTACAGAATATGGCATTTAAGAAAACTTTTAATATCTTAAAGATTCTTTGACAGCAAGAAAGGCTAACTCCTGGCAACACCCAGCCTGACTCAAGATGATGAGCGTCAAAGATCTTCCTTATGGAGATGGCTTCAAATATGGCAAACAAGCTACTGGGCAAAATGTCCTCATTTCTGCTGCAGACAGAATTCTGCCTGAAAATGGGCAAACTTGGATACAGGTAGAGTCGATGGCCAAACTCTTCCAAGACAGGGTAAGCAAGTCCTCAATAGTTCCTGTGTCACAAATATGTCTGTCAGCTATATTGGGCCAGAAGGCTGAAGATATGCTCCAATGTTATAGAGAGTTTTGGGTGACTGTTCAGGCAGTAAACTGTCTCTGTCAATTTTTTTTTCTTTTTTCTTTTCCTTTTCATTCTGGAAGCTGCTAACCTACACTTCCGGTTCACTTAAATAATTAACT
>NC_067155.1:29878161-29993161 GCF_903995435.1 Acomys russatus
GCGCAGGAAGGAGATAGCCAGGGCACACAGCAATACTATTTTCAGCCCTCTGAGGGGCCTCCAGACTGACCCCTACAGCCCCCGCAACAGCTGCACCACTTAACATTCCCACACTCAGTGGATTGAAGGTCCTTTTCCCCGAGGGACTGTTTTTTGATAAACTCTGAGTCTTCAAGGACTGGTTTCCTAGGTCAGAGAGTTACTTGAGGTTGGGAACAGCAGGCCCTTCCTGCCTGTGCCTCTGGGATGAGGACCCACCCCACCCCCTCTGCTGTTCCTGGACTTCCAGGGAAACCACAGAAGAATCAAGAGCCTCAACAGGAAAACCACATCTTAATATAACTGGGAACTTAAGGTACTTAGAATTCAATGTCCATGACTTAGAGCTGCTTCTATGGCTGTTTATGAATCATATGAGAGACTTATATGTGACTTTATACCATCATATCTTGGTCTATCTTTGTAACTATCCCGAAAGGCAGGTCTCAGTGGTACCAGAAATCTTGAGTAAACTGGTGACTTATGGCCAGGCAAGCTTCCTAAGTAGCACAGCGGGGGGGGGGGTAGACTGGGCCGAGCTCAGGAGAGAGAGCTCAGGAAAGCAATGGTGGCCAAGAGAACACAGGGTGCCTCAGATACTGATAACCACAGCCCTTCAGGGGAGAAAGCCGGCTTTCCAGGGACTGAACCCTTAATTTCTTTGAGGCTGGGGGCCCCCCAATCCCACACAGGCCGTGTCAAGTCTTCCCCAGTAAGGACACAGAACTAGGTTCCCTTTTTTTCTTTCATCAGGGCGTCTGAGAAAGCCTTGGGTCAGTTTGACTTTTAACAGGGTGGCCCCGCCCACAACTGTGCCCTCACGCATCAATCATTAATCAAGAAAACACACCACAGGCTTGCCCACAGGACAAACTGTGGGGCCATTTCCCCTCATTTGAGGGTCTTTGTTCCCAAGTGACTCTTGGCTTTTGTCAAGTTGACATAGAGCTAGCCAGAACAGAGACCTTCCTTGTTAAAAACGTACAGGTGACACACGCCTTCAGTCCTAGTGCTTGGGAGGAAGAGGCAGGCAGAGCTCTGTGAGTTTGAAGTCAGCCAGGGCTATATGGTGAAATCCTGTCACAAAAAACCAACAACAACAAAAAAATGCATTGAGAGGGGCAGAAGAGGCGGCTCAGTCCGTAGAACGTTTGTCTAACGTGCACAGAGCTCAGGATTCCATTCCCCGGTACTGCAGAAACTTGGCGCAGTGGTGCACACCTGTGATTCCAGAACTTGAGGATGGAGGCCGGAGGACCAGAAGTTCAACGCCACCCTCAGCTACACAGTGAGTTTGTGGCTAGCCTGGGTTACATGGGACCCCTCTGCAAGACAAAATTTTTTGAGAAAGGCTCTCATCCTTACTATTGACTTTCTTCTTTCTGCTACTGCTGTGGGCTTGTGAGACCAGAAATGGAGGCATTTTCTGTTAACTACTGCCATTCTGGAAAGTTTATTTCCCTTCTCTCTTCCTCCTTTCTCTCTTCCTCCTTCCTTCCCTCTTTTCCTTCCCTATTCCCTTCTCTCTATATTCTCTCTCTCAATCTCTCTATTTCTGTCTCTCTCTCTCTCAGTTCTCTAGAGAAATAGCTGATAGAATGAATATATATCTATATTTACATATATATATATTCTCTCTCTGTAGTATATACATATATATCTAAATATGGGTATATACGGGGCTTTATCAGAGTGGCTCACAGGCTGTGGTGCAGCTAGTTTACCATTGACTGTCTTCCAATAGAAACTCTGAGAAGTCACTCTTCAGCCCATGATGCTGCCTGTCTAAGGTGGTCTTCAGTACACACTGGAATTCTGAAGGAGTAGGCTCTAGTGCCAGTGAGGGAGTGGACTTGCCAGCAAAAGCAAGGACAAGCAAAGAGCAAAAGCTCCCTTTATTCGTGTCCTTTGTAGAGGCTGCCTCCAGAAGGTGAGGCCCAGATTCAAGGTAGGTCATTCTGCTTCAAAAGATTCAATCAAGAACACCTCGTCACAGGTGTACCCAGCCTCTTGGGTTATAGTTAATTCCGGATGTAGTCAAGTTGACGGCCAAGAAAGCCACCCACACTTCCCCCTTCCCTCTTTGCTTTCCCTCGTCTCTCACCCTTCCTTCTCTTTTTCCTGTTTCTCTGCCCCTCAGGTGAGACATGGCTGTGTCACACAAATTGGTTTCCAATTCCTGGGCTTATTGATAATCAGATATAAGGACTGTAATTCAGAGGGCAATGAGTAAGATTTTCCTGGGTCCCGGGACAGAAACAAATGACAGGGACACATGGCTAGAATTAGAAACAGCCTCAGATAATTAAGGGTACACACTCCCAAGGATGTGAGGGGCCAGTGAGCTGAGGGAAAAGCTGTTCTCAAAAATGCTGTACCTCCCCTTTGAGTTTTGTGTATCCTAGGCTTTTTCATTCCTTGTAGAAAGCCCAGGAAAAGACTTCAGTCTCTCCCTGACCTCCTGGCTTCCTCCCATGTTAATCTTGATGCTGCTCTGTGGGTCTCTGCTCCTTTGCCACAATGGTTAGAGTTGTTAGACTTGTAGACAGGCATCACTGCCCCAGATGCCCCATTATTGTTCCCTGGGTTTCTCCAAATTTGAAAATTACATTGTGTGTGTGTGTGTGTGTGTGTGTGTGTGTGTGTGTGTGTGTGTGTTTAGGTCAAAGGACAATGTGGGGAAATCACTTCTCTCCTTCTACCATGTAGGATACAAACACTGTAAGAGAGCGTAAGGTAAATTCATTCAGGGCTGGGGTGCAGCTCCGCTATAGCACACTTTCTGAGCACACAAGAAGCCCTGCCAATGATACTCTGCAAAAACAAAAACAACAACAAAACACTGCCCCCTCAAAACAACCAACAAATAAGAAAGAAAGAAAGAAAGAAAAAAGAAAGAAAGAAAGAAAGAAAAAAATGCAATTCGACCCATATTTGTCACCATGCACAAAACTCAAGTCCAAGTGGATTAAAGACCTCAACATAAAACCAGAGACACTAAATTGGTTAGAAGAAAAAGTGGGGAAGAGTCTGGAACACATTGGCACAGGAGACAACTTCCTGAACAGAACACCAACATCCCAGGCCTTAAGGTCAACAATTAATGAATGGGACCTCATGAGGCTAAGAAGCTTCTGTAAGGCAGGAGACACTGTCAACAGAAAAAAGCGACAACCTACAGATTGGGAAAAGATCTTCACCAACCCTACATCTGACAAAGGTCTAATCCAAAATATATAAAGAACTCAAGAAATTAAACACCACCAAACCAAATAACCCAATTAAGAAATGGGGCTCAGAACTAAACAGAAAATTCTCAACAGAGGAATATCAACTGTCTGAGGAACACTTAAAGAAATGCTCAACATCTTTAGTCATCAGGGAAATGCAACTCAAAACAACTCTGAGATTCCATCTTATACCCACCAGAATGGCTAAAATCAAAAACTCAAGTGACACCACATGCTGGCAAGGATGTGGAGAAAGAGGAACACTCCTTCATTTCTGGAAGGAAATCAAACTAGTACAACCACTTTGGAAATCTATCTAGTGCTATCTCAGAAAAATGGGAATAGGGCTTCCTCAAGACCCAGCTATTCCACTCCTTGGAATATACCCAGAAGATGCACCAGCACACAACAGGGACATATGCTCTACCATGTTCATAGCGGTCTTATTCATAATAGCCAGAACATGGAAACAACCTAAGTGTCCATCAGTAGAAGAATGGATGAAGAAATTGTGGTATATTTGCACTATGGAATACTACTCAGCTATTAAAAACAAGGAATTTCCAAAATTTGTGGACAAATGGATTGAACTAGAAATGATCACAGTGCATGAGTTAACCCAGAAGCAGAGTCAAATGGTATATTCTCACTTATATTGGACACTAGCCCAAGGGGCATGTCTCAAGAAAGTCTTCACTTACCAGGAAAGTGGGACAGAGGGGGAAGACTTCCTATTGGGACTCTAGGTGAGAGAATCATGGGAAAATGGGGAAATAGAAGGATCCAGAGGGTCTTAGAAATGTAAAAGAAGAACATTATGATGGGTGGATCTGGGCTCAGGGGTCCTGCTCAAACTATGGCACCAGCCAAGGACAATATGTGCAGCAAACTTTGAATCCCTACCCAGATCTATCCAATAGACAGGACATTCTCCACCATTGAGTGGAGAGTGGGGACTGACTTCCACACGAATTCTGGTGCCCCATATTTGACCACGTTCCCTGGATGGGGAGGCCTGGTGGCACTCAGAGGAAGGATAGCAGGCTACCAAGAAGAGACTTGATACCCTATGAGCATATAAGGGGGAGGAGGCCCCCCTTAATCACAGTCATAGGGGAGGGAATTAGGGGGAAAGCAGGAGGGTGGGGTGGAAGGAATGGGAGGATACAAGGGATGGGATAACTATTGAGATGTAAAATGAATGAATTAAAAAAAGAAAGAAAGAAAGAAAGAAAGAAAGAAAGAAAGAAAGAAACACACTCTTCAGTTTCTAGATTCTAACTCTATGCTGGCAGCTGCTGCTGATGCAAACACTTAGCTCTCACTTCAAAAGGGAGAAGAGATAGTTGTTTAGTTTGGAGCCATGCATGTGTGATCATGGCCTGGGAACACTGATTTAGGTCACCTCAAACATCATGTGCCAACGAACTAGTAATTTCATGAACTTTTTACAGTACAGATCAATAACAGACCAATACAGTAATGGATCAAGGGCTTTTTCAAATATCTTGGTGGGTACAGCAGATCAGGTAGGTGGGCTACACTAAGATGGAAAGACCTTTGCTTTAGATACTATCTGACAATACATAGCCCCTTTATTGGTGGGAAACTAGGGTCTTGTTAAGTAAATAGCTACCAGAAGATTTTTTATCTTGTTAGCTAGGGTGTTAGGTATGATACAGCATTGGGCATGGAGTGGCTACTTAGTGGCCTACAGATGGCCCAAGATAAGTTGTAATTAGGCTCTGAACCTGCAGCATTCTGACCTATCTGTATGACTGAAGTTCTAATGAGCCAACCAGCCTTTACAGGCACAGCTTCTTTCCAGGGTTTCTTAGTCACAGCACCCTCTGTTGGTCAAAAGTCATATTTTTGTGCACACCAAAGGTCATATACTGTTTGTCAAATATTATAATATAATATGCACATGACCAGGAAGGCTCATCCCTAGGATCTGATGTAGGTGGAGGTTGAGGAGTGGGTCAGTCTTCAGGAGAGGGGAATAGCTGTGAAGGCCATTAAGAAAGACCACCCCCATTACATAAAAACTATTAGCCTTCATGATCCATATCTGACTTTTGTACTCTATATCTGACGAAACATTTACATGTGACATATAATAGTATTATTATGTATAAAATTTAAAATTAAAATAATCAA
Source organism: Acomys russatus (assembly GCF_903995435.1). Classification (NCBI taxonomy): domain Eukaryota; kingdom Metazoa; phylum Chordata; class Mammalia; order Rodentia; family Muridae; genus Acomys; species Acomys russatus. Next base: position 29,883,591 of record NC_067155.1, read on the forward strand.
GAACATTGGTCTAAGGGAGTGAAGGTGACACATGGAGGAAGTGCCCATTTTAAATAATCCAAATTTGCATATTAAAAAGCTACATTGACCGTATGTTTCCCCTGTACTCTACAAATTATCAATTCATATTTGAAACATTTTAAAATCTATTGTCTTTAAATTTTAGCTTTTCTTTAAACATTTCTTAAATTCACTTTATTTTATGCATATGGGCGTTTTGCTGCATTTGTATTTGTGCACCATTTGTGTGCACTACTCTCAGAGGCAGGAAGAGGGCATTGGATTGATCCCCTGCACCTTGAGTTACAGACAGTTGTGAGCGTCCGTGTGGGTGCTGGGAACTGAATCTGGATCCTCTGCAAGCGTACCCATTACTCGAAAAAGTTAAGCCATCTCTGCAGTCTTCTGAATTTTAGTTCCTCTTTTATTCAGTTTGGTCACGTGGCCATAACTTCATGTGGACGGGCTAGCTGACTCTTTAGGGAAGACTAACGCTTCCCACTGAAATCAGCACAGGTCTTATCTGTGGACACGGATGTGATCTGTCATGCCACACTGGGATTACAGCAGATTCAGTTTGGACAGTTGAATGGAAAGCCGTGTTATAGAAGAAATTAGATAACAACATAAGACTAAAACAACTTTCTTCTAACAAGATTTAAAAAAAATGTACCAAATATTAATAACACTGATAGAAGCAACAGTGCAGATTCATTAGACACCACGATTTTATAGTCCTTGTAGGCATAGCCAAATCTTGTTTATTATGTTAGTGGTATAGGGAGTGGTGGTGGAGAGATGGCTCCGTGGTGAAATGGACCCAGGTTTGGTTCTGGTTCTCAGTGCCACCATGTGGCTCACCACCACTTGTAACTCCAGTTCTAGGAGATCCAACACTCTCTTCTGGCTTCTGAGGGCACTAGACACAAATGATGCACAGATATATATGGAGGCAAACACTCATGCACATAAAATAGAAACAAAATTTTTTAAAAAAAGAAGAGAAATGTGAGTTGGATAATAGGAGGCACTACTGTAGAACAGTCCACTCTCTTTTTATTAGAAAAATACAAATATTAAGGATATTTGTTTTTGAGGGTTCTTTTGTTACTTTTGTGTTTTTGAGACAAGTTCTGGCCATGTGAACTCACTGCGTTCTTTTGTTGTTGTTGTTTGTTGTTTTGAGACAGGGTCTCTCTGTGTTAGCCTTGGCTGTCCTGGACTTGTTTTGTAGACCAGGCTGGCCTCCAACTCACAGTCACTGCCTGCCTCTGCCTCCTGAGTTGCTGGGATTAAAGGCGTGTGCCACCACGCCTGGCTTAACTCACTGTGTCCTTAACTGGCCTGGAACTCACTCTGTAGGCCAGGCTGGCCTCAAAATCATAGAGATCTACCTGTCTCTGTCTCCTGAGTGTTGACTTTTAATTGTACTATGGACACCTTAGATACTAATTTATTCAAGAAACATAAATACCTAAGATTTAAGACATAAAGTCTGTTGTTATCAAAGACCAGTTTTAAAAATTACTTTATTTTTGTACATATACATTTTTATATTATTACACACATATATAAAATAGATTACCTATGGCAAGCAGAACCTTGACACAATCAGGAATTATATAAATGTTGCATTCTAAGTGTTTTGGCTGTTTGTATTTGACAGCCTTCAAGAAGACATCTTTCCTTTCTTGGTGCATCTAAATTTCTGAATGTAAATCAATCTCCATCACACATTGTCATTATCAACTTAGAACACCTATCTAGACCTAAAAACATCTTAACCCCTAAACAATTAAGCTTCATTGTAAAACTAAGCTACCTGGTCTTCAACTCCCTCAGAGACTTGAGAAGGAGTAAACTTGATTATCTGAGTCTGCTGGGAGTGCAGGTTAGTAGCTTTCCAAATGGTAAGATGACGGAGACATTTTTCTATCCGAATAGTCACCCCAAACTCTATAACATTGGAGCCAAAGACCATGTTTTTTTGGTATAATCTATACAGGAAAAGATGATGCATAATCTTTGGGTATCTCTAGCTAGAGTAACTGGAGCATTGTATCTGTATATGTTTTAGATCCAGATAGGTATTTTAAGTTAATAGAGATGAGATATGGAAGATACTGATTTACATTCAGAAATTTAGAGGCAGCAAGATGGGAAAGATGTTTACTTCAAGTTTGCCAAATCCAAGTAGCCAAATCACTATGAATGTAACATTTATATAATTCCTGATTGTTTTGTGGTTCTTCCTGCTGTGTGTAGTTTATTTTATTTATGTGTAATAGTATAAATGTGTCTGTTAAAAAAGAAACATAATACAAAAATGGAAAAAAGAAAAAACAAAAGAAAAATTATCTTGTTAAAAATATTTTCTAAGCCAGGTATGGTGGTACACGTCTTTAATCCCAGCACTGGGGGATGCAGAGGCAGGTGCATGTCTGGGAGTTCATGGCTAGCTTAGTGTACAAAGTGAGTCCAAAAAAAAAAAAAAAAAAAAAAGTTACATGCTGACTGGGGAACTCATTTTAACTGACAAATTTTTAAATCACTATAGGATTAGGCTTGTTTGGTAAACAAGTAACACTAATAAGTTGTAAAAATTAACTATAATTTTGGCTTTCTTTTAAGATTTTCCCTTTTAGGTCCTGGAGAGATTGTTTAGTGGTTAACAGCACTGGCCGCTCTGAGAAACCAGAATCCATTACCAGCACCCACTTGGTGACTCATGAATATCTGTAGCTCTGTCCCCAGAGAAGCCAACACCCACTTCAGCCCCCTCCAACAGTGCACACACAGGAGGCACGGAATTCATACATGCAAGCAAATACTCATATGCATAAAATCAAAATAAAATCTCAAAACACTGAACAAAAAGATGTGCTCCTTTTAGAAAACATCCATCATCTCCACATAAAATAAATACTTGAAAGCCTATAAAAATATGTGACAACTCTACAGGCCTCTACACTATTAGAAAATAGTCCTCCTCAAAGGATAAGAAAAGAGAGAGCATCACATTAAAACTCTGTTCTGACTGGGAGAAAAAGAGGACTTCATCTAGACACGGAACTGTCTCATGTCAAAGAAGTGCCGGTTTCACTAGGCAGCACGTCCACACGTGGACGTCAGAAACACTGGACCATGCACATCTGCAGCTCCAACTAAATGAACATTTATTTCATATTTTCGGTTCATCAAATGCCTTTATAATTAGATTTTTAAAAACTCTATATGATAGCTAATATTTCACTTGGCCTGTTCCTAAGAGATAAAATAATGGCAGCCTTGGCTTTAACGAAGTTACAAATAAAGATAGTATGTCCTTTCCTTAAACATGAGTTTTAAAAAAAATTTATTTGCTTATCCAGAACCTCTACCTTACTCAAATGGTGTTCGTGTTTAAAACATTCATGTGCTTTCACTATCTTTGTTTTAATTTTTTTCTCATTATTCAACATAATTTGTATTTTCTTAAGCTCATATTTAAATCGACAAAAACTTATTTTGAATCTTCCAAAGAAAACTCCATTTTGGGATAACTATATTTTAAATTTCAATACTTAGAGCTTTTGCTCTAAAAAAAAAACTTTTTTCTAATATATATGTATATATATTAGAATATAGTACCTTAAATATTTAATAGTTATATATACATGTAAAACACATCAATGGTCTTTAAAAACCTAATTTAAATTAAATATTGGTTAAAGATTAAGACATGTTGAAATTGTTTTTCTCTAAACAAAAACACTCACTTCTCATTAGATCTGAGACTTCAAAAGCAGGGTAAAGTGTAACCTTTACTGTATTTCCTTTAGTCACCTGTTTACCTTTGCCTTAAGTATGTTAATCATTTAACAAGTATTTACCAAAAGTATTTTATCTTTGTTTAAAGCTAAAAACAGCCAGTCAGGGTGGCACACACCTTCAATCCCAGCACTTAGAAGGCAGAGGAAGGCCAGCCTGGTCTGCAAGAGTGAGTTCCAGGATATCAAGGGCCACATAGTAATCTCCTGCCTCAAAAACAAAAACCAAAACCATCAACACAAAAAAACAATAAAAAATAAAAATTGAAAATGGAGATGAATAATTATTTTAAATATATTATGATGTAATGCGTTATATTATCTCTAATAAATCTTAAATGTTTAACAAACAATGAATTTAAATTAGTTTTTAAAGATGTTTTTGTAAGCGTTTAAAGCAGGTTTTAAAAATGACAAAAAAGCCGGGTGTGGTGACTGTAATCCCAGCAGGCGGATCTCCCTGAGTTTGAGGATAGCCTGGTCTACAAAGTGAGCTCAGGACAGCCAAGGCTACCCAGAGAAACCAGGTCTCAAAAAAAAAAAAAAAAAAAAAAAAAGACAAAAAATTGTTTAGTATTGTCTCTTACATAAGCCTATCAAAGATATGGGCCTGGAAAAGCTATTTGTTAATTTGTTCATTTATTTTAAAGAAGCATTCATTGAAAATGCTCTTTATAATATCCTTCAAATGTTTGTATTTATGCATATGCACACATCCATCTCAGACCTTGGAATGAAGGGCTTTGCAGCTCAGAGTCGAGCAGTTATCCAACAGAAAGATGGTGCACCTGGAGCAGGAGCAGGCCTCTCCTTAATGAGTCAAAACCTTCAATCAATAGAGACCATGCTGTAGAACCAGGATTGAGAAAAAGATCAAGGAAGTGACACTGTGACCAGGGCTTTTGTACATACGTAACATAGGGGTTTTTGTTTTGTTTTGTTTTTGTTGTTTTGAGACAGGGTCTCCATACATAGCCTTGACTGTTCTAGAACTCACTATGTAGATCAGGCTGACCTGAATTCTTTGAGATCCTGTATCTCTGAGTGCTGAGATTAAGGACATGGGATACCATGTCCAGCACAGATACATTTAAAAAAAAAAACAAAAACAAAATCTAAAGGTTATTGTTTGTTGGCTTTATATCTCCTGCAATCCTTACACAAAAAAAGGAAACTTAACAAGATCTTTAGTAAATATATATATTAATTCAAACCTTATATTTAACAGTTTTATATTAAGAATACTTGAAAAATAGCTCAGACAATTAAAACCTTTTAAAATTTAATTTTATGTGTGTGGGTGTTTGCCTGCATGTATATCTCTGCACCATGTGTGTTGCCTGGTGTCCCTGGAGGCCAAAAGGGGGCGTCAGATTCTCTGGAACTGGAGTTACCAATGGTTGTGAGCTACCATGTGGGTGCTGAGAACTGAACGCAGCTCCTTTGGATGAGCAGCCAATGAGTGTTCTTAACTGGCGAGCCATCCTTCCAGCCCCAAATCACAACGACTTTTATGTTATCCATAACTATTATACAAGAAAAATATAATTTTATTTACATATTTATTTAGAACCTGCTTTGGGAAAAAAATTACCAAAATGTATATAACATTAAAATTTATAGATAAATGAACTCTTGGTCTTATGATTCTAATAAATGTGGTTTTATATAAGCAGTTAAAGCTTTTTGATTTACTGAAGTCATTGTTTTTTAACAGCTTTTAAAAGATGTTTAGGGTCCCCAGGTTTATAAGTCAGTGTGTATTTATCAAACCTTTTAGTACATCGTTAAAATACTCAGTTTGGAGGCTGGGGGGGTAGTTCAGTGGTTAGGATCACTTGATGCTCTTGCCGAGGACCCAGGCTTGATTCCTAGAACCCACACGGTGACTGTTGACCACTTGTAACTCCACTTCCAGAGGATCTGCTGCTGTCTTCTGACCTCTACAGGCAGCAGGTACACACATGATGCACAGCCAAAATACCTGAACACATAAAATAAATCGAAACATTCGTAAATCTGCAGGTGCGTTTCAATTGGGCATGCCAAAAATAATTTAGCACACAGTTTAAACAAATACAAAAACCTAAAGTTTGCTAATTTTCTTGACACAAACACCACGTGACAACCATAATCACGGGATACACACGAAATAATTAAACAGAATCTAGGTGCACCTAGTTTTTTTTTTTTTTTTTTAAAGTCAGCAACTTTATACTCGAATTGATTAACCAGCCTGCCTCCATCTTAGACTTGAAGGTCATTTTATAGTAAAGACTAGATTCATCCCTGTTTGTGATTAAACCTCTGTTCTCAAGGACTGGACCATGCCCCACCATAACCTTACCCACAAATAGGTCTGTACTGCCTTTGCCAGGAAACAGCAACCATACCTTTGTTTCATAAAGTTATCACTGACTACCTGTTGTTATGACTAACTTGTTATGCTTATATTCTGCTCTTGTAATCCTGCCCATTTTGCCCATCAAATTCGCCGTTTGGAAACTCTCTACCTCAGAGCTATAAAATCCCCCTTTTCCTCATGTCTAAGTCTAACCTCTAGAGGCAGCTTCTGTACAAGTTTAAAAAAAAATCTTGCTTTAATTGTTTGCTTGCTTTAATTACTTTGGCCACGATGACTTGAGTTTATGGTCTTTCTCCTTGAGTCTTTGGGATTAACAGGGTTTTAAAGGTGTAAAATGGCTACAGTAGCATGCAAGATTAAAAAATGTTTGCTACAGTTTGCCATGTGATTTAAGGGAATATCTGTTCCTCTTAAAAATCATTATGCATTTACTTACTTAATTTGCATTGGTGTTTTGCCTTCGTATATGTCTGTGTGAAGATGTCAGACAGAAGTTACAGACAAATGTGAGGAGCTATTTGGGTTCTGGGAATTGAACCTGGGTCCTTTGGAAGAACAGTCAGTGTCCTTAACCACTGAGCTATCTATCTCTCCAGCTCCATCTTTTCCTGTTTTTAAAGCTAGATGCTAAGGGGGAGATACTTTTACTGATGAAAATGTTTTTCTCAGTACTACTTTAGACCAAAGCTTGTGTTTGTATCTAAAAGAAAAAATGATTTTCCCTTATCTTCCATTCTTAGGTTTGGAGATAGGGGTTGAAAAGAAAGAAAGGGGACTACAGAAATATTTAGGGAAGATAGAACAAAAAGTAGATCAGTGAATCTACTCCTCGACTTAATGCCTCAATTGTCACTCACAAGGTTATTTTTAATACACTGGTATAGAATTTTGTATATAGGTGAGAACTAAGTTTAATATTAGATATAGTGGTATAGAATTCAAATGTGAGATTATTATTTACATATTATATATATATTTTTTACTCTTATATGAGGTATTGTATCCATATAACTCAATTATAATACAAGGTTTACATCCAATACTTTGAAAGTGCTACTGCAGGCTGTTTAGGATAAATAAGTTATACAAGTTAATCAAATCATGTTGATCAAATCATGGCCACATTAATTACTAGTCTATTTTTATCAGAAGAATATACATCTTAGGTGCAACAGATAGATATGCTTCTATAGAAAGATAAGGTAAAATAGTTAGATAAGGTGTTCAAAATCCTCAGACACATACAGAATACAGCATTAAAAAAATTTTTTTTTTTATTATTTTAAAGATTCATTGACAATGAGATAGGTCAACTCCTGGTAACACCCAGCCTACCTCAAAGAAGATGATGAGCATCAAAGAACCTCCTCATGGAGATAGGTTCAAATGTGGCAAACTAGCAAATATCTTCTTCTTCTTCTTTTTTTTTTTAACCACAGACAGAATTCTGCCTAAAAAAGGGCAAGCTTGGATACAGGCAGAGTCAATGGCCAAACTCTACCAAGACAGGGTAAGCAAGTTCTCAATAGTTCCTGGCTCACAAATATGTCTGCACATGCATTGGGCCAGAAGGCTGAAGATGATGCTCCAACGTTAGAGAGAGTTTTGGGTGACTGTTCAGGCAGCAAACTGCCTCTGTCTTCTTCTCATTTGGAAAGCTACTAATATGCATTCCTGGCACAATCGGGTAATCAATTTTATTCCTTCTCAAGTCTCTGATGGGGTTGAAGACCAGATAGTTTAGTTTTAGAATTAAATTTAGTTGTTTAGGGGTTAAGATGTTTTTAGGTATAGATAGATGTTTTTAAGTTGATAATGATGAGATGTGATAGGCACTGATTTACATTTAGAATTTTAGATGCACCAAGATAGGAAAGATGTTTTCTTCAAGACTCTCAAATACAAATAACCAAAAACACTAAGAATGTAACATTTATATAATTCTTGATTGTGTCATGGTTCTTCTTCCTACAGGTAGTTTATTGTATATATGTGTAATAATATAAATGTATATGTAAAAAACATTTAATTTAAAAAAACTTAAAAAAAGAAAAAGGGAAAGAAATGAAAGAGTATAGTTTTTTTTTGTTGTTGTTGTTGCTGTTATTTTTTTTTTAGATCAGGCATCTGCAATATAGTTTCCTTCCTGAATCTGGCAGTGCTGGCCCCCTTTCCAATCTTGGATCAGGCAACACAGACCTATTCCACAAAGCCACTTACCCAGCATTTGGTCACTACTAATGGTCAAGTAGCCACTGTACCCTCTAGGCAATCCCTAGAAGCCCTGGACCAGGAATGCTTCTGTCCGGAGTAAAGTTCAAAGACACTGATGCACGTGGCAGCTGTTTCACTTAACCTCTCGTAAAGGGAGAAAATGCGAGCTTGCTTACTTTAAACTTGAACATTTTAGAATTCAGCTTCTCAGAACATCATAAGGGAAGCTGGCAGAGTGCCCCTGGCTGAGCTAAGCTATTGTCTCTGCAGAGGGCTAGCTTTACAGACCCCAGAGGAGACTTGCAGGAAGGCAGGAAGCAGAGGGTGTCAGGGGAAGAGGAAACACTAAGGCAGCTGTTCCTAATGTGCTGTGTCGGGAGAGTCATTCTCTGCTGGGTCTCAGCTGCTCTCTTGGAGGCAAGAGATTGCCACACACTGTCCGTTCAATCTGACTCATGGATTTTTTTCTATTTCACATCCCAATTAAAGCAGGTTTTCCTGTAGGCTCAATTTTCTTAACAAATATATTTTCTTACGAATTTAATAACAGAGAATACCTCACTTATAACCTGACTAACCTAAGCAATAGGAAAAGAAGATTAAAGAATACAATAATGAAACCGTAAGGATATCAGTTCCGAGAAACGATTCTCCTGCCATAATCAGCAGGATTTCTTCTGCTGGAACCTGGAGTAACCAGAATCTGGAACCTCAGCCAGAGCCCGGAGCCCCGAAGCCTTCCCTTGAGCGGTTCTCTCTAGGAGCATCTTGAAGTAGAGCGATGGACAGCCAAAATGATCCCAAGTCTCCAAAGGCCCCGCCTCTTGTTTTTGGCTCATTTTTATATCTCCTCTCAGAATTTGTTCAAGGATGTTTTTCAGCAGGTTAAAAACCAATCTCCCCCACGTGGTAGTTTGACTTCTAACGGGATAAACATCACCTGCTCTCTCACAAGTCTTCTCATCCCCAACTTGTGATCTAAACAAAAAACATGCTTATCTTTCCTTCATTACCTGGTCATTATTTTTGGGGTTTTTTTTTTCTATTTGGGTTATGGCATACCTTATTTTTTGGGGGAGGGGGCACAAAAAAGTTACCTGCCAAATTACCTTCTGTTTGTTAGTGTGCTTCTTTGTGCAACACTGAGGTTATTCCTTTTTCAACACCCTCTGTGCCTTATCCAGGTTGTCAGATGGAACTGGCATATAAATCATACTGTAGAAACTGCTCAGACTCAGGAAGACACACACCACCTGTTCTCTCCTTTGCAGCTCCCAATTCAGAATCTTTCGATGTGTGGGTAACCTGGAGATCCTGTGGAGACCGGGAAAGCAGAAAGGGGGCTACGAGAGAGAGCATGAAGAGGAAGAGCTTAAGTAGGCCTAGTAGGTTTTTAAAAAATTAACTTGTTAATTAATTAATGTGTGTGGCTCTGGGTGTGCCACATCATATGTGTTAAGGTCAGAGGACAACTTGTACGATAGAAGTCAATTCTCTCCTTTTACCATACGGTCTCTGGGGATGGAGTTCAGGTCGTTGGTCCTGGTGGCAAGCACCTTCATACCCATTTTCACCTCAAGATTTATTTGATCATTTCTCTACGTTAGAAGAGTTGAGGGGAGGGGTCATGTCATATATATCTTGGCCCCAGAATGAACCATGAAGTGATACCAGCAAGATCCTAATACACTTAATGACACAGTCATACACAGTCATCCTGCAAGGTACCTTACCATGGAGTACATAGCTATTGTTTGTTGGGCTGCTATGCCAAGTTTGGAAAATACAGAACAACTACTACCTACTACGATGAAGGTAGCCCAGGCTAAGGGTAGTTTTGAACTCACTTTGCAGCTAAGGTTGACCTTGAACTCTTGATCTTCTTGTCTCCACCTCCCAAGTGCTGGAATAACAGATCTCTGTTAGCTCCTGCTGTCAACTTGACACAGTCCAGTTGGGGGAGTCTCAACTGAGAATTGCCTCTATCAAATTGTTCTGTGGGAATATGAGACACTTTTTTTAATTGCCAGTTGATATTGGGGAGACATGGACAACTTTCTAGGCAGTATCATCCCTAGGCAGGAGGTCTTAGTCTGGATATGAGAGTTTGCTGGGCAAGCCAAAGCCGAAGGAAGCAAGATAGCAAGCAGTGTTCCTCCATGGTTTCTTCTCCAACCCCCTGCCCTGATTTCCCTCCATGATGAACTCTGTTCCGGAAGTATAAACGAAACAACTTCTTTCCTTACCAAGTTGCTTTGGGCATAGTGTTTGACAGCAACAGAAAACACACTGGAACAATAGTAGGTATGTACCATTATGCCTAGTTTGTGTTGTGCTGAAGGCAAACCCAGGGATAGCCAGGCACTCTACAGACTCAGCAACATCTATTAGGATAAAGGGGCTGGGGCAAGGTGTGCTGCTAAGAGATCACACCTCGCAACAGAGCTAGCATGTAAGAGGGTTATTGGGGGAGGGTGGGAGAGGAAAAGACAGAGAGACAGGGAGACAGAACAACAAGACAGAAAAGAAATGAGAGAGAGAGAGAGAGAGAGAGAGAGAGAGAGAGAGAGAGAGAGAGAGAAGATGATGTCCAGAGGGACTTTGTAAGGAATCTGAGTGTTGCTATGCCATTCGTAGCAACAGTGGAAATGTATCCCAGTGCTTTAGGTTTGTACTCCTAAGGAAATAGGGAGTCATAGAACAATTTGTGAGAAGTGCCAAAGTTGGAGATCTGTAGTTGAAAGCTTCCTCTGGCTGGCCATGAGGAGAATGGAAAGAAGGGTAGTGGGATGCTGGGATGCTGGGATGTTGGGATGCTGGGATGCTGGGATGCTGGGATGCTGGGATGCTGGGATGCTGAGGTGCTAGAGAGGTGGTATAGTAACTGTCCCAGCAAGAGAGAATGTAAGCTAAAGAGAGAGGCTGGTGCTATGTAACCTATTGAAACAAAAGACCCAAAGAGGTACAATTGTTTTCATTTTTATTATGTTTCTTTTTTAATGTATACATTTATATTATTACTACACATGCATAAAATAAACTCCACACGGCAGGAAGAGCCACAAGACAATCAGGGATTATGTAAATGTTACATTCATAGTGATTTGGCTATTTGTATTTGGCAAACTTGAAGTAAACACCTTTCCTATCTTGTTGGGTCTAAATCTCTGTCATCCCCCCCCCCCCCCCCCCCGTTTTGCAAGCTGCTAACCTGCACTTCCAGTTCACTCAGGTATTTAAATTTTATTCCTTCTCAAATCTCCAATGGGGTTGAAGACCAGATAGTTTAGTCTTACAATTACGTTTAGTAGGTTAGGGGTTAAGATGTTTTTAGATCAAGATAGATGTTTTAAGTTAATAGAGATGAGGTATGATATTAATCTTCGTTCAGAAATTTAGACCTGAGAAGTACAGTTTTCCCCAGGAATCCCACGCTGGGGGAGGAAATAAAAAACCCTAGTCCAGCCAGTCTCACGGGGAGAGACTCTGTGGTTCTGAGGTATCCTTTTCTTATGATTTGTGTGCTTGTGGCCAAGGTGCGGCTGGTCAGACAATTTGTGGAGTTGGTTGTACCCTCCTACCTATTTGTGGGCTCTGGGGACTGAACGCAGGTCATCTGGCTTTTCCTGCAGGCACCTTTACCCACCAGGCCATCTCCGCAGCCCAGATTACACTCACTACTGATGACTTGTTAAACCGCCTGGCAAGAGACTAGAGCTTAGATAATGGTAGGCTAATGATGGGCCAGGCCCTCTTTGTTTCTCTTTCCAATGTGATCTTACTGACTAAATCCTCTTTCTCTGCTTTTCATTTTTGCCTCCCCCACCTCTCTCTCTGTCTCTCTCTCTCTCTCTCTCTCTGTGTGTCTCTCTGTCTCAGTCTCTGTCTCTCTCTGTCTCTGTCTCTGTCTCTCCCTCTCTCTGTCTCTCTCTGTCTCTGTCTCTCTCTCTCTGTGTGAGTGTGTGTGTGTGTATGGCCTGGAAGACAACTTCTAGTGTCACCCTCACCTCAGAAAGGCTGTCCGTCTCCTTTGAGACAAGTTATCATTGTGTATGGCCTGGAAGACAACTTCTAGTGTCACCCTCACCTCAGAAAGGCTGTCCGTCTCCTTTGAGACAAGTTATCACTTGTTGAGGGGCTCACAGTTCAGGCTACGTTGGCTGGCCAGCAGACCTAGGGATCCTCTCGTCTCTGCTTCCCCAGCATTAGTAGTACACTAATAAATCTAATAAATCCCCCTTTAATATATACACATTCCACCCACACAGTTCCCTTAAAGAACTTCACTAATACATAACTCAATTATCAAAAAAATAAAATGACTTCCCTAAGTGGGAAGAAAATAAAGACAATACCTAAAAAATCTTGGAGGAGGCTTAAAAACTAACGGAGAGAGACAGAGGGCCCTAAAGGGGTACTTGTGAGCAGAGATGGCATTCCAGAAAAGCCAGATGTTGTTTCCAGGTGACATTCAGATGTGTGTCCAGGTCACTAAGATGTCCGGCCTTCAGGTGCAGTCCTAGGTTTTGAGAGCTCACTCTTGTGCAGCTTCTCCAGCGCGAAGACCCACATCTTTAAAAATCTTTAAAAAAAGATAATAAATATAAAAATAGAGAGAACCGCCCCTGCCTTAATTCCCTGAAGCTTTGAGTATGCCACCTGGTGCAGAAAGAGGGACTTGAAAGGAAGGATTAGGATCTTGGAATAGTGTATCCAGGTACACCTAAGGCTGTGAAGGTGCTTATGAGGAGGAAGGAGGACCAGGGGCAAGCGTATACTACCCATGGCATTTTGTGTGGTTTCTGAGGAGCAAACTCAGGTCTCCATATTGAAAGGCAAGTGGTTTATGAGTACATCATCCTATCACCCCTTGGTCATCTCTTTAATTGGAGTCCTGGGGTGGAGTAGGGGATATTAAGATGCTTTTGGGATTGCCAGAGCCCAGTTTTATGTCCTAAAAGCTCCAGAAACAGTATTACTGTCATTTAGGGGACAGGACGGTGGCCTAGATGTTAAGAAGAAGAAGAAAAGCGAGCAGAATGCACAGCTACTCAGCAGGCAATGTAGCTCTGTAGTGCTCGCCTAACATGCATGAGATTTTAGGTTTATGCATGAAGCAATACATAAACTGAGTACCGGGTGCACATCTGTCATCCTAGCTCTCAGGAGGGGAAGACAGAAGGATCAGAAATTCTAGGCCAGCCGTGGCTATATAAGAGACAGTGTGAGCCAGATTTTGTGTATCTTTGAGGTGTGGGGAGGGAGAATGATGCCTGGATCTCTGCCTGATGACCCAAGGACATAGTCAAGGGAGGGGATATTCTAGGGTTAGCAATTTGGACCCACTGCCTTCAATTCCCGACATCCTGTGAGGACAGATCCTCTACCCACTTCCTGGCATTTGCCTTTCCTGAACCTGGAATTTTCCAGTCACTTCTCTCATCTCTCTGGAAAGGTCTCTGCATGTCTCCACCCTAGCAACTAGCTCACAAGGATGACCTGTGTTGACGGCCTTCCTTTTCCTCTGCGTGTGCCAAGGACTCTGGGAACTCTGAAGGAAGGGCATGGTGTCCAGGGACACGCCACGTCACAGATGTGAAGGTCTCTCTTGCAAGGTTCTCACGGACTCAAAATCCAGCCATCTGCCTTCAAGAGTGAGCTCTCAAAACCTAGGACTGCACCTGAAGGCTGGACATCTTAGTGACCTGGACACACGTTTGAATGTCACCTGGAAACAACATCTGGCTTTTCTGGAATGCCATCTCTGCTCACAAGTACCCCTTTAGGGCTCTCTGTCTCTCTCCGTTAGTTTTTAAGCCTCCTCCAAGATTTTTTAGGTATTGTCTTTATTTTCTTCCCACTTAGGGAAGTCATTTTATTTTTTTCATAATTGAGTTACGTATTAGTGAAGTTCTTTAAGGGAACTGTGTGGGTGGAATGCGTATATATTAAAGGGGGATTTATTAGATTGGCCTACATGATGTGGGTCTTCACGCTGGAGAAGCTGCACAAGCCTGTCTCAATTATTGTCTCACACTCCACAAGCTTGTCTCCGTCTGACGGCCTGGAAGATGCCAGGAGAAATGCTATCTTCAGTCCAGGTTGGAAGAAGCTGGGTTCTGCTGGTAGGAGGAAATGCAGCTGTGAAATAGTCGGTGAACTTGCCAGTGAGGGTTGGAAGGGAGCCTATAAGAGCAAAGCTTGGGGCTGGAGAGGGGCTTAGTATGCACCTCAGAAGGCTGACAACTACCTGTAGCCAGTTCCAAAGGATCTGATGCCCCTTTCTGACCCCCGTGGACACTGGCATGTATAGAGTGCACATCCTCAAACACAGAAACATGTAGACAAAATAAATCTTTAAAAAAAGATAACAAATATAAAAATAGAGAGAGCCTTCCCTGCCTTAACTCCCTGAGGCGTTGAGTATGCCACCTGGTGCAGAAAGAGGGACTAGAAAGGAAGGATTAGGATCTTGGAATGGTATATCCAGGCACACCCAAGGCTGTGAAGGTGCTTATGAGGAGGAAGGAGGACCAGGGGCAAGCCCAGTTAGTCTGAGATGAGATGATGAGGGCAGGGGTGAGATTAGAGTTTGAGGACGTTAGAATGCTTGGTCATAGTTGCTGAGGTGTATAGCCAACACTCAAAAGGATAGATAGAGATGTACCCAGAGACGTAGGCACACAGACCTAGACAAAGGTAGAAATGCAGGTACCCAGATAGCTACAAATCCAGGTGTCAAGAGAGGCCTAGGGCAGATGTGGTTGTGTCTACCAAACGTTACAGAACTATGCCCCGTGTCTGCTACCTATTATCCTATCTCTCTCTATCTCTCTATCACTGTCTCCCCAGCCCTTACAGTGTGTTTGAATCTCAATCTCTCTCTCTCTCTCTCTCTCTCTCTCTCTCTCTCTCTCTCTCTCTCTCTCTCTCCAATCTTGGTTATTTCTTTCCAAACATGAGCCAAACACGGGTGTAAGATAGAGTCAGTTGTCATGTGATGCCTGGGCTGGGGTTGGGGCTTTTGGGAGAATACAAAGACTGTGTTGCTGTGTTGAAGTCCAGCTGTTTTGCTGACAAGTGGATGTGAGTGGCCCAGGGCTGCTTTAGGCGCTCTTAGGAAAATGACACCAAGCCTATTGTTTCCCCAAACCTGACCTTCCTGAGCCAGGCTGGGGTGGGTCCCCCAGCAAGTACTTGTACCATACCTCCAAGTCCAAGTCATTTCCCAAGTTCATCCTTCCAGGATGCTATGACGACTCCTACCTTTCAGAATACAGTCTCCACAACAATTGTCACATTTAAAAAGTATGGCTTTGTGCCAAGCCTGGACCTTAGCACTTACAAAAGTCATTTATGTGTTTCTCTTCACAAACAGGGCCTGGTACACTTCCGCCACATGCAGGTCGGACTATGGCTGCAGAGCATTCTTCCAGGGCTCTTACTTACCCTTATAGACTCATTTGTTCACTGCCCTGTTTTCTGCCCCCCACAACTTCCTGGGTGAATGAAACCTTCTCATCTTCCAGGCATCAAGTTAAAAGTTACTTCTGACAAGGAGCCTCATCTCTCCCACAAAAGACTCCCCACCTATCAGTAAATTCTATTTAAAAAAAAAATGATTTATTTGAGACTCTTGGTGTTTATCCACTGATACCTTGACCTCCTCCTCCTTGTTATCTTCCTCTCTTCCTCAGCCTCCTCTTCCGTTTTCCTGCTCCATTTCTTTATCTCTTTTGTTTTTTTCCTCATCTCCCCCTCTATCCATCACCTGCTCCATCTCCTTCTCCTCCTTTTTCATCCTCCTTTTTGGTCAGCTCCTTTCCTCTTCCATGCCCTCCTCTACCCCACCTCTCCGTATCTTCTTTCTCTCCCCTTTCCTCCCCCTCTTCCATCTTTTCCCCATCTCCTCTTTCTCTATCTCCTCCTCCAACTCTATCTTTGCCCCCATATGCTCGTCCTCCTCGGAATGTCATGAGTTAAAAGAGGAAGACAACACAAATACCTACTAAACTAACAGATGAGCAGATAAACACAATGTGCTATGTATGTATCACAGAACATCGCTCAGCATTAAGTAGGAAGGCAGCTTGTCTGACCTCAGTGGGAGGGGATGTGTCTAGTCCTGCATTGATTCATTGATTTAATGTGCTCCTGAGTCCCAGGCATCCTTCATCCTGAGCAACAACGTGTGTGTATTGTAGAAAAATGTAAGGTTATTGATGTTTGTTACTAATTAATAGCCTATAACTATTGTGGTGATTATTAACACAATACCAATATCAACACAACCACTTGATAGATTTTTAATAAGCCCGATTTCACCTGGGGCTGGGCAGATATTAAGCCTTAAAACTACCTTGTTATATCCCAGTCCCACATCTCACACCATTTGCTCTAATTATTCCTATTTGGGCTGCTTCCCACCCAAAATAATAAAAATACTTGCACAGGGGGGATCCTCAAGATGGCGGCGCCCAGCAAGCACTGTATCTGATCTACTGCATGGAGATCAGGGACTTGAATGGAGCCACAGATTGTTAAATGCAGAGAACTTTAGGTGAGTTGGGTCCCACAGAATGCAGACCACCGGCGGGCCTGGCCCCGAGTCAAGTATCAGTCCACGGAGGCCCTGAACCCACTCTCTGGGTGCTTGGACGGAACCCACCTGCGGGCTGCAGCTGGTAGATAAAGCCCGAATTCAGAGTGTGGGTCGGTACCAGAGCCACTGGCCTGTGGAAGTTACAGGGAAACAGGGGAAGCTGCCCTTGGTCCCATCCACCTGCCCCACGCAAATCTGCCGAGGACCCCACGCCGCGTGGAAACACAGGCAACTGGGTCCACCTAGCTGGGAGAGAGCAGCGCGCAGCCTGCGGTGCAAAACCGTGCCCACCTTGGAACAGAGCGCGGGATACTGAGCTGCTTGGGTCCACTTAGCTCACAGAGAGCGGCGCCCAGCCTGCGCCGCCATACCCTGCCCGCTTTGGAACAGTGTGCGGGATACTGAGCTGCTTGGGTCCACTTAGCTCACAGAGAGCGGCGCCCACCCTGCAGCGCCATACCCTGCCCACTTAGGAACAGTGCACGGGATACTGAGCTGCTTGGGTCCACCTACCTCAGAGAGAAGGGCACCCAGCCTGCGGCGCAATGCCCTGCCCACTTTGGAACAGTGCGCGGGATACTGAGCTGCTTGGGTCCACCTAGCTCAGAGAGAGTGTGCTCAACCCGAGGCGCCAAACCAGGCACACTTTGGAACAGAGCGCGGGATACTGAGCTGCTTGGGTCCATCTAGCTCAGAGATAGCAGTGTGCAGCCAGCGGGGCCATACTGGGCCCATATTGGAACAGAGCGCAGGACCTGAGCCTGCAGATCCCAGCAGTTAGAGCCTAGTGTGGACACTACACACAGCCTCGGCAGGATCTCCCACCCCCACGGGAAAGGCTGGACACCCCAGAGGTGTTTATATGCTGGTCTAAAAGGCGCATTTAGCTCAGTGGGTCTGAGCTGGACGAGGTCTGAACTACAGGTCCACAGGTAGTGCAGGCAACTGAGAGCATCTTGCCCAATCAGAGCTTGCCAGCCTCGATCTGAGACCCCATAACAGCAGGCCTGAATCACAACACTAACGTGAAAGGAACCAGTCAGAAGCCTACTTCTTCTGACCCAGCCCAGAGCCTAAGGTGTAGAGCAAAGTCTCCAGGAGTGGAAACTAGGTCACCTACCTGGGGGGGGGGGGGGGTGGGAAGTACCTGATCCCTACAGGCAAGAGCATGCGACCTATAATCATTCACCAACTATCCACTCTCAACCAGTGAAGGTCACCAGAAGCTACCTCCCAACATCAGAGACACCAAAATGACAAGAGGACAGCGAAAGAATGCAAACAAAAACCAAAACAGTTTGGAATCTCCAGATCCCAACAATCCCAATGAAAGCAACCCAGAGAACCCAAAAACAATTGAAATACAAGAAAATGACCTCAAGTCCTTAGTAAGAAAGATGATAATGGAAGAAAGGAATGAAATCTGTAAACAACCGCAGGAGAAGACAACCAAGCAGGTGGAGGACATAAAAGAGTCATATAGAAAGGCACTGGAAGAATTTCAGGAAAATACAGACAGATGAAGGAAAAAAAAAAAAAAAAAAAAAAAAAAAACACTTCAAGATCTGAGGACGAAAATAGGATCTATGATAAAGGAACACCAGAAGAAAAATGTGACCAAGAAACCATAGAGAAGAAAGCAGCCAACAAAGAGATGGCCTTTTCAAACAGAATCCAGGAAACGGAGGAATGAATTTCAGGACTTGAAGATACAATTGTAGAACTGGAATCAACCATCAAGGAAAATGCTAGATCAGAAAAGTTCCTAACACAGAACATCCAAGAAATCAAGGACACCATGAAAAGAAGAAACCTGAGAATAATAGGCATTGAGGATAGAGAAGACACCCGACTCTATGGCCCAGAAAATATCTTCAACCAAATTATAGAAGAAAAATTTCCCAATCTGAAGAAGGAGATGCATATGAAGATACAAGAGGCCTATAGAACACCAAATAGATCAGAAAAGAAAATCTTCCCGCCATATAATAATCAAAACACAAAATATTGTCCTTGGCTGGTGCCTTAGTTTGAGCGGGACCCCTGGGCCCAAATCTGCCTATCATATTGTTCTACTTGTAGATTTCTAGGACCCTCTGGATCCTTTTATTTTGCTGTTCTCCCATGCGTCTCTCATTTAGAGTCCCAATAGGATGCCTTCCCCTCTGTCCCAGTTTCCTGGTAAGTGAAGGCTTTCGTGGGACATGCCCCTTGGGCTAGTTTGCAGATATAAGTGAGTATATACCATTTGATTCTTTCTGCTTCTGGGTTAACTCAGGAGGTAAACTTTAAACCCCTTCCCAGATCTAGCCAATGGTCAGAATATTCGCCACAGTTGAGTGGAGAGTGTGATACGACTTTCTCACGTACTCTGGTGCCTCACATTTGACTATGTCCCCTGGAGGGGGAGACCTGGTGGCACTCAGAGGAAGGACAGCAAGTAGCCAAGAAGAGACTTGATACCCTATGAGAATATATAGGGGGAGGTAATCCCCCTCAGGAACAGTCATAGGGGAGGGGAATAATGGGAAAATGGGGGGGGGGAGGAATGGGAGGATACAAGGGATGGGATAAACATTGAGATGTAACAAGAATAAATTAATAAAAAAAACACAAAATATACAGACTAAAGAAAAAATTTTAAAAGCTGCAAGGGAAAAAGACAGAGTAACATACAATGGTAAACCTATCAGAATTACACCCGACTTCTCAGCTGAGACCATGAAAGCCAGAAGGGTGTGGACAGAGGTCCTGCAAACCCTAAGAGACCACAGATGCCAGGCTAGACTACTGTACCCAGCAAAACTATCAATAACCGTAGATGGAGAAAACAAAACATTCCATGACAGGAACAAATTCAACCAATACCTATCCACAAATCCAGCATTACAGAAGCTACTAGAAGGAAAACTCCACCACACAGGAATGAGTTACAACCAAAACTACACAGGAAATAGATAACTACACCATCACAAAATCACAACCTCACAAACCCTCAACTTAAACAAACATCAAAATGAAAGGACTTAACAGTCACTGGTCATTAATATCTCTCAACATCAATGGTCTCAATTCTCCAATAAAAAGACATAGACTAACAGAATGGATGCATAAACAAGACCCAACATTCTTCTGCATCCAAGAAACACATCTCACCCACAAGGACAGACATTACCTCAGGGTAAAAGGCTGGGAAAAGATATTCCAAGCTAATGGTCACAGGAAGCAAGCAGGTGTAGCCATCCTAATATCCAACAAAATAGACTTTCAACCAAAATTAATCAAAAGAGATGAGGAAGGACACTTCATACTCATCAAGGGTAAAATCAACCAAGATGACATCACAATTCTGAACATCTTTGCTCCAAATACAAGGGCACCCACATTTGTAAAAGAACTATTAACAAAGCTTAAACCACTCATTGATTCCAACACATTAATAGTGGGAGACTTCAACACTCCACTTTCACTGAAGGATAGGTCTTTGAAACAGAAACTAAGCTGAGAAATAACATCACTAACCAACACCATGAATCAAATGGATCTAACAGATATGTACAGAACTTTCCACCCAAACACAAAGGACTATACTTTCTTCTCAGCACCCCATGGAACCTTCTCCAAAATTGATCACATAGTAGGTCACAAAGCAAGCCTCAACAGATACAAGAAGATTGAAATAATACCTTGTATCCTATCAGATCACCATGGTCTAAGGCTGGACTTTAACAACAACAGAAATAACAAAAAGCCTACTCACACATGGAAACTAAGCAACTTTCTACTTAATGACATGTGGGTTATGGAAGAAATAAAGGAAGAAATAAAAGACTTCCTGAAATTCAATGAAAAGATGGAACAACATACCCAAATTTGTGGGACACATTGAAAGCGGTGCTAAGAGGAAAATTCATAGCACTAAGTGCCTTCATAAAGAAATTGGAAACATCCCACATAAGCAACTTAACAACACAACTGGAAGCCCTAGAAAAGAAAGAAGCAGAATCACCCAACAGGAGTAGATGTCTGGAAATAATCAAACTCAGGGCTGAAATCAATAAATTAGAAACAAAGAGAACAATTCAAAGAATCAACAAAACCAGGATCTGGTTTTTTGAGAAAATCAACAAAATAGACAAACCGTTAGCCAAACTAACTAAAAGGCAGAGGGACAGTATCCAAATCAACAAAATCAGAAATGAAAAGGGAGACATAACAACAGACACTGAAGAAATACAGAGAATCGTAAGATTCTACTTTAAAGGCATATATGCCACAAAATTTGAAAATCTAAGGGAATGGACATTTTTCTTGATCGATTCCACTTGCCAAAATTGAATCAAGATCAGATAAACAAATTAAACAGGCCTATTTCTCCTATAGAAATAGAAGCAATCATTGATAGTCTCCCAACCAAAAAAAGCCCAAGGTCAGATGGTTTCAGTGCAGAATTCTATCAGACCTTCAAAGAGGAGCTAATACCGAAACTATTCAAGCTACTCCAAAAGATAGAAATGGATGGAACATTACCAAATTCTTTCTACGAGGCCACAGTCACGTTGACACCTAAACCTCACAAAGACCCAACTAAAAAGGCGAACTTCAGACCAATTTCTCTTATGAACATAGACGCAAAGATACTCAATAAAATATTTGCAAAATGAATACAAGAATATATCAAAGATATCATTCATCATGACCAAGTAGGCTTCATTCCAGGCATGCAGGGATGGTTTAATATACAGAAGTCCTTCAATGTAATCCACCATACAAACAAACTAAAGAAAAAAACACATGATCATCTCCTTAGATGCAGAAAAAGCATTTGATAAAATCCAACACCCATTCATGTTTAAAGTGTTGGAAAGATCTGGGATACAAGGCACATTCCTAAACATAACAAAGGCTATATACAGCAAGCCAATAACCAACATCCAATTAAATGGAGAGATACTCAAGGAAATTTCTCTAAAATCAGGGACCAGACAAGGCTGCCCACTTTCTCCATATCTCTTCAATATAGTTCTTGAAGTCCTAGCCAGAGCAATAAGACAACACAAGGAAATCAAGGGGATCCAAATGAGAAAGGAAGAAGTCAAACTATCCCTATTTGCAGATGATATGATAGTGTACATAAGTGACCCCCAAAATTCCACCAGAGAACTCCTTCAGTTGATAAGCATGTTCAACAAACTGGCTGGTTACAAAGTTAACTCAGAAAAATCAGTAGCCTTCCTATATACAAATGACAATCATACAGAGGAAGAAATTAGAAAATCTACACCCTTCACGTTAGCCGCAAGCAATTTAAAATACCTAGGAGTAACTCTAACCAAACAAGTGAAAGACTTGTTTGAAAAAAACTTTAAGTCCCTGAAGAAAGAGACTGAAGGTGACTTGAGAAGATGGAGGGATCTCCCTTGTTCATGGATCGGGAGAATCAACATAGTAAAAATGGCCATTTTACCAAAAGCAATTTACAGATTCAATGCAATCCCTATCAAAATACCTATACAATTTTTTTAAAAGACATTGAAAGGTCAATTCTCAACTTTATATAGAAAAACAAAAAAACCCAGAATAGCTAAAACAATCTTATACAATAAAAGATCCTCAGGAGGAATCTCCATACCTGATCTCAAGCTGTACTATAGAGCAATAGTAATTAAACCAGCATGGTACTGGCACAGCAATAGGCTGGTTGATCAATGGATTCAAATTGAAGACCCAGATATGAATACACACACATATAGTCATCACCTGATTTTTGACAAAGAAGCCAAATCTATTCAATGGAAAAAGGATAGCATCGTCAACAAATGGTGCTGGTCTAACTGGATTTCTACATGTAGAAAAATGCAATTGGACCCATACTTGTCACCATGCACAAAACTCAAGTCCAAATGGATTAAAGACCTCAACATAAAACCAGAGACTCTAAATCAGTTAGAAGAAAAAGTAGGGAAGAGCCTGGAACACATTGGCACAGGAGACAACTTCCTGAACAGAACACCAACAGCCCAGGCCTTAAGGTCACCAATGAATAATGGGACCTCATGAGGTTGAGAAGCTTCTGTAAGGCAGGAGACACTGTCAACAGAACAAAGCGACAGCCTACAGACTGGGAAATGATCTTCACCAACCCTGCATCTGACAAAGGTCTAATATCCAAACTTTATAAAAAAAAAAAAAACTCAAGAAATTAAGCGCCACCCAACCAAATAATCCAATTGAGAAATGGGGCTCAGAATTAAACAGAGAATTCTCAACAGAGGAATATCAAATGGCTGAGACACACTTAAAGAAATGCTCAACATCTCTAGTCATCAGAGAAATGCAAATCAAAACAACTCTGAGATTCCATCTTACACCCATCAGAATGGCTAAAATCAAACATTCAAGTGACAACACATGCTGGCGAGGAGGTGGAGAGAGAGGAACACTCCTTCATTGCTGGTGGGAATGCAAACTAGTACAGCCACTTTGGAAAGCTATCTGGTGCTATCTCAGAAAAATGGGAATAGGGCTTCCTCAAGACCCAGCTATTACACTCCTTGGAATATACCCAGAAGATGCTCCAGCACATAACAAGAAAATTTGCTCAACCATGTTTATAGCAGCCTTATTCATAATAGCCAGAACATGGAAACAGCCTAAGTGTCCATCAGTAGAAGAATGGATAAAGAAACTGTGGTACATTTACACTATGGAATACTACTCAGCTATTAAAAACAAGGAATCCCCAAAATTTGTGGACAAATGGATTGAACTAGAAATGATCATAATGAGTGAGCTAACCCAGAAGCAGAGAGACTCAAATGGTATATACTCACTTATCACTGAACACTAGCCCAAGGGGCATGTCCCATGAAAGTCTGCACCTACCAGGAAAGTGGGATAGAGGTGAGGACATCCTATTGAGACTCTAGGTGAGAAAAATATAGGAAATAGGGAAGTAGGTGGATCCAGAGGGTCCTAGAAACCTACAAGAGGAACATTATGATGGGTGGATCTGAGCCCAGGGGTTCTGCTCGATCTAAAGCAGCAGCCAAGGACAAAACGTGCAGTCATCATCAAACCCCCTACCCAGATCTAGCCAAGGGACAGAACATTCTCCACAGTTAAGTGGAGACTGGGCACTGACTTTCACATGATCTCTGGTGCCCCATATTTGGCCATGTCCCTTTGTTGGGGAGGCCCAATGGCACTCGGAGGAGGGATAGCGGACTACCAAGAAGAGACTTGATACCCTAGCACCATAGTCAGGAGGAGGAGGTCCCTCTCAGTCACAGTCATAGGGAAGGAGGATTGGGGTGAAAGTGGGAGGGAGGGAGGAATGGGAGGATGCATGGAATGGGATAGAAAATGAGATGTAATATGAATTATTTTATTTTTCAATAAAAATGTGTTTTAAAAAATACTTGCACAGGCTTTGCATTACAGCTGCTTCTCTCCAGCCACACTGATCCTCAGAGTAAATTCCTCCTGGCCATGTGGATTTTCTTTATGCTAACCCATGATGCTCTCTGCTTCCTTCTTCTCTCTCTTACACATCTCTTCCCTTCCCATGATGCTTCTGTCCTCCAAGACAGAGAACCTTGGCTCTGCCTACCTCTCTTTTGCCCTGCCCAGGTGTATAGGCAACTTTATCACAGCATTACTTGGGATATGTGATAGTCTTCTCAGTCATAAAAGACAACAAAGAGACATCAGGTACAAAATAACTAACAATTAACACAAAGCCACAGACTATGCGGTAATGAGTATATGTTTCTGTGTGTGTATGTGTAGTGGGTGTGTGTCGGGTCTCTGCGTGGTATGTGCATGGTGTGTGTCAATATTTGTGTGTTGTGTGTGTATGTGGGTATGTTGTTGTGTGTGGTGTATGTGTGATGAGTATGGTGGTGGTGGTTTGTGTGTGTGTGTGTGTGTGTGTGTGTGTCCGTGTGTGTGTATGTTAGGGTAGGCACTTAAAAGTGGAGCTGGGATAACAGGAGGTTGTGAGTTGCTTGGCTTGGGTGCTGGGAACAGAACTTGGGTCCTCTGCAAGAGCAGAACATAGTGCTAATTAATGAGTCATCCCTCTAGCCTTCCTCTTTGTTTTGGCAAGGTCTCCTGCATCCCAGTATAGCCTCAAACTCACTATGTAACCAAGGCTGGCCTTGAACTCTTGCTCTGTCTGCCTTTTCAAGTTCAGAGACTGGGAAAGGACACCATGCCCAGTTTATATGATGCTAGGGATGGAACCCAGGAATATGTGTATATTAGGAAGTATTTTATCAAAAAAGCTACATCTTGAGGGCCCGAATCTTTTGTTCAATATATTTTCTCCTTAATTCTGAGGCATAAGCAACTCCCATTTTACTCTTTACTTCTGAGTATGACTTTGTGTATGTGTGTGTGTGTGATTGTGTGCTTTTGTGCACACCAGTGTCCATACATGCCAGAAGAGGATGCCAGATGCCCTGCTCTATCCTTTTCCACTGTGTTTTGAGTCAAGGTCTCTCATCAAGCCTGGAGCTAGGCTGGCATGGAATGAGCCTCAGTCATCCTCCTGTCTCCACCTTCACAGATCAGGGGGTACAGGAACACTTGTGGCTTCACTTAGCTTTTTCCATGGGTGCTGGAGATTTGAACTCACTTATTCGTGCTTGGGCATCAAGAGCTCTTACCCACTGGGCTGTCTCCCTGGTCCCTTAGCTGTTTCTTGTTCTTCATTTTACAGAAGAGCTTGAGATGCCAAGAGGTTGACCTGCCTAGCACATGATCTAAAGGTGGCATAGTGGGAAAAAGCTTCAATGGCTAGGTGACACAAAGGCGAAAGATTGGTCCCAGACAGGCAGCAAGGAGGGCTATGAGAATAAGTGTGAAGTGTGAGGTGACAGATTTGATCCAATGGCTTCCTCCTCCCCCATCTTTTGATGGGAAGGAAGGAACCATGTGGGTGTACCGGAGGCAGATGCTCGGTGTGGGGTACCATTCCTGGAACTGAAGGTAGCAAAGTGTGAATCTGCTTATGGGATGTGGGAGGGGTGCAGTTGATGGGTCATTGGGGAAAGAATATTGTCTATATTCAGAGATTTCCTGCATATGTTGAGCTGCTGACTCACGTATTTTATTGGTGACTGGAAATCTCTGTGGGCTTCCTATCACCCGGTCCGCAAGGTGTAGGCAGGAAGGCTCAGTGGTTAGAGACAGAGTCTGTGAGATTTGACTGTCACCTTCATGTGTGGAAGAAGAAGAAGCTGAGGAGTTGGGGTATGAGGTGTTTATTAGGACAAAGAATGAGTGTTGGGTGGACGTGGGGAAACGGCAAGTCTTGTGTACTGTGGGAGGGCATGGAAACGAGGTAGTGGCTCATACTATCTGTGCCCTTCTGTAAAGTGTCCACAGGCCCTTTCTAGTTTCAAGGCTTTTACATGAACTCCAGGTTAAACACATGCAACTAAGGTCTGAAAGTCAGGATCCACATTGAGATAGATAGATAGATAGAGAGAGAGAGAGAGAGAGAGAGAGAGAGAGAGAGAGAGAGAGAGAGAGAGAGAGAGAGAGAGTGTGTGTGTGTGTGTGTCTGTGTGTCTGTGTGTCTGTGTTATGCTCATTCACAACTATTGCTTCTAGCTCCATATATTGGCTTGAACATTTCAAAATGTTTTCTCCTTCTTGGTTTTGGATACAGGGTTTCTTTGTGTAGCCACAGCTGTCCTAGAACTAGCTCTAAAGACCAGGCTGGCCTTGAAATCCCAGAGATCCTATTACTGCCTCTGCCTCCCGAGTGCTGGGGTCAAAGGCGTGAGGCACCGCCCATCTGCTCAAATTCAACAGTTAAGAAATATTCATTGTACACACAAGACTTCATTCTTATCAGTTCTTGGACACCTAGGCTGATCTGTTTTCCTACATAATTGAATAGAGGGTGGCTATGTGTGAGTGAGCAAGAATTTCTCTGGTGGGGTATAAACTACAGTGCTCCCCATTCACGGAACGCTGTGGGTAGTTCATTTGGCATAACAGTTTCTGGCTTTCTGAGGCTCAGCGGTGCCAGCAACAGTTTTCACCTCCATCAGCAGTAAATACATGTTCCTCTTTGCATAATCCATGCTAGCATTTATTGCGTCTTTTCTTTCCTTTTTATTGCTGGGATAGGTTTTCTCTTTGTAGCTCTGGCTGTCTTAAACTCACTCTGTAGATCAAGGTGGCCTCGAACTCTCAGAGATCTACCTGCCTCTAATTCTCGAGTTGGGATTAAAAGTGTTCACCAGCACACCCAGCTGACATTTAGTTTCTTCGTTTATAAGCCATTCTGACTGGGGTGAGATGGACTCCTAAATTATGTAAACTTCTCTCCTGACAACTCTGTTTCTTAGACACAGAGGAAAATGCAATATGTTTTATTATATTGAGATTTTCTTTGGTTTCCCTCCCCCCACTGGGAATGGCTTACTTAATGCTAAAGAACAGTGGGGTGCACACCAGGCTTTCTGCCATATTCCCACTACATAAACACACGGAGCTAAGGTGTCCAGCTATTGATATGCCATAGGGCCCTTTCTTGACCTTCCTGTCTATAATTGTTTTATTCCTAAAAAAAAAAAAAAACTGATCTAGCTGCATTACATCTCAATTTTTATCCCCTCACTTGTATCTTACCATTCCCCCTCCCTCCCTCTTTCAGCCTATTCCCCTCCCCTAGGTCTGTGACAGAAGGGGACCTCCTCCCCCACTATATGATCACAGCCTATCAGGTCTCATCCTGGTATCCTGCTTATCCTTCCTCTGAGTGCGACCAGGCCTCCCCACCAAAGGGAAGTGGTCAATTGGGGGGGGGCAGAGTTCATGTCAGAGTCAGTCCCATACTGCAAATTTCAAGATTTCCTTGTTTTTAATAGCTGAGTAGTATTCCATAGTGTAAATGTACCACAGTTTCTTTATCCATTCTTCTACTGAGGGACATCTAGGTTGTTTCCAGATTCTGGCTATTACAAATAAGGCTGCTATGAACATAGTTGAATAAATGTTCTTGATGTGTGGTAGAGCATCTTCTGGGTATATTGCAAGGAGTGGAATAGCTGGGTCTTGAGGAAGCCCTATTCCCAGTTTTCTGAGAAAGCACCAGATTGATTTCCAAAGTGGTTTTACAAGTTTGCATTCCCACCAGCAATGGAGGAGTGTTCCCCTTTCTCCACATCCCTCCCAGCATGTGCTGTCAGTTGAGTTTTTTTTTTTTTTAATCTTAGCCATTCTGATGGGTGTAAGATGGAATCTCAGAGTCATTTTGATTTGCATTTCTCTGATGACTAAGGATGTTGAGCAATTTTTAAGTATTTCTCAGCCAATCGACAGTCCTTTGTTGAGAATTTTCTGTTTAATTCTGAGCTCCATTTCTTAATTAGGTTATTCAGTTTGGTGGTGTTTAATTTCTTGAGCTCTTTATATATTTTGGATATTAGTTCTTTGTCAGATGTAGGGTTGATGAAAATCTTTTCCCAGTCTGTAGGCTGTCGCTTTGTTCTGTTGACAGTGTCTCCTGCCTTACAGAAGCTTCTCAGCCTCATGAGGTCCCATTTATTAATTGTTAACCTTAGAGCCTGGGCTGTTGGTCTTCTGTTCAGGAAGTTGTCTCCTGTGCTAATGAGTGCCAGACTCTTCCACACACTTTTTCTTCTAACAGATTTAGTGTATCTGGTTTTATGTTGATGTCCTTAATCCACTTGGGCTTGAGTTTTGTGCATGGTGATAAATATGGATCTAATTACATTTTTCTACATGTAGACATCCAGCACCATTTGTTGAAGATGCTATCCTTTTTCCATTGAATAGATTTGGCTTCTTTGTCAAAAATCAAGTGTCCATACGTGTGTGGATTTATTTCTGGGTCTTCAATTCAATTGATCATCAGCCTATTGCTATGCTAGTACCATGCTGTTTTTATTTCCATTGCTCTATAGTATGGCTTGAGATCAGGTATGGAGATTCCTCTAGAGGATCTTTTATTGTATAGGATTGTTTTAGGTGTTCTTGGTTTTTTGTTTTTCCATATGAAGTTGAGAATTGATCTTTCAATGTCTTTAAAAAATTGTGTAGGCATTTTGATAGGGATTGCATTGAATCTGTAAATTGCTTTTGGTAAGATGGCCATTTTTACTCTGTTAATTCTCCCGATCCATGACAAGGGAGATCTTCCCATCGTTTGAAGTCATCTTCAATGTCCTTCAGAGATTTGAAGTTTTTTTCAAATAAGTCCTTCACTTGCTTGGTTAGAGTTACTCCTAGATACTTTATATTGCTTGTGGCTATTGTGAAGGATGTAGTTTCCCTAATTTCTTCCTTTGCACGACTGTCATTTGTATATAGGAAGGCTACTGATTTTTTGAGTTAATTTTGTATCCAGCCATGTTGCTGAAGGTGTTTATCAGCTGTAGGAGTTCTCTAGTGGAATTTTGGGGGTCACTTACGTACACTATCATATCATCTGTGAATAGGGACAATTTGACTTCTTCTTTTCCCATTTGTTGTCTTATTGCTCTAGCTAGAACTTCAAGAACTATATTGAAGATATATGGAGAAAGTGGGCAGCCTTGTGTGGTCCCTGATTTTAAAGGAATTTCCTTGACTTTCTCTCCATTCATTTTGATGTTGCTATTGGCTTGCTGCATATAGCCTTTATTATGTTTAGGTATGTGCCTTGTATCTCTGATCTCTCCAAAACTTTAAACATGAATGGGTGTTGGATTTTGTCAAATTCTTTTTCAGCATCTAAGGAGATGATCATGTGGTTTTTTTCCTTTCAGTTTGTTTATATGGTGGATTTCCATATATTGATTACCATATATTACCATATATTGATGGATTTCCATATATTGAACTATCTCTGCATGCCTGGGACGAAGCCTACTTGGTCATGGTGAATGATATCTTTGATGTGTTCTGGGAATCTGTTTGCGAGTATTTTATTGAGTATTTTTGAGTCAATGTTCATAAGAGATATTGGTCTGAAATTCTCTTTCTTTGTTGGGTCTTTGTAAAAATGTAAGTATCAAAGTGACTGTGGCCTCACAGAATGAGTTTGATAATGTTCCATTCATTTCTATTTTGTGTAGTAGCTTGAAGAATGTGGATATTAGCTCTTCTTTTAATGTCTGGTAGAATTCTGTGCTGAAACCATCTGACCCTGGCTTTTTGTTTTTGTTTTTGTTTTTATTTTTTTGGCTGGGAAACTTTTGATGACTGCTTCTATTTTTGTAGGAGAAATAGGACTATTTAATTTGTTTATCTGATCTTGATTCAACTTTGGCAAGTGGAATCGATTACAAGAAAATTGTCCATTTCCCTTAGATTTTTAAATTTTGTGGCATATAAGTCTTTGAAGTAGGGCATAATGATTCTTTGTATTTCTTCACTGTCTGTTGTTATTTCTACCATGTAATTTCTAATTTTGTTGATTTGGATAGTCTCTCTCTGCCTTTTAGTTAGTTTGGCTAATGGTTTGTCTATCTTGTTGATTTTCTGAAAGAACCAGCTCCTGGTTTTGTTGATTGTTTGAATTGTTCCTTTTGTTTCTAATCTATTGATTTCAGCCCTGAGTTTGATTATTTCCACCTGTCTACTCCTCTTGAGTGTTTCTGCTTCTTTTTTTTCCTCTAGGGCTTCCACATGAGTTGTTAAGTTGCCTATATGATATGTTTCCAGTTTCTTTATGAAGGCACTTAGTGCTATAAATTTTCCTCTTAACACTGCTTTCAATGTGCTCCATAAATTTGGGTATGTTTTACATCCATTTTCATTGACTTTTAGGAAGTCCTTAATTTCTTTCTTTATTTCTTCCCTGATCCAGGTGTCATTAAGTAGAGAGTTGTTCCATGTGTATGTCAGCATTTTGTTATTTCTGTTGTTGTTGAAGTCCAGCTTTAGTCCATGGTGATCTGACAGGATACAAGGTATTATTTCCATCTTCTTGCATCTGTTGAGGCTTGCTTTGTGACCTACTATGTGATCAGTATTGGAGAAGGTTCCATGAGATGCTGAGAAGAAGGTATAATCTTTTGTATTTGGGTGAAAAGTTCTGTAGATATCTGTTAGATACATGTGATTCATGATAGCAGTTAGTGTCATTATTTCTCAGTTTAGTTTCTGTTTTATTAACCTATCCTTTGGTGAAAGTGGGGTATTGAAGTCTCCCAGTGTTAATGTGTGGAGATCGATGTGTGGTTAAAGCTTTATTAATGTTTTTTTTTTAAAGTGTGTGTGCCCTTGTATTGGGGGAGTAAATGTTCAGAATTGTGATGTCATCTTGGTTGAATTTTGCTTTGATGGGTATGAAGTGTCCTTTCTCATTTATTTTGATTAATTTTTATTGAAAGTCTATTTTATTAGATATTAAAATGTCTATACTAGCTTGCTTCTTGTATCTATTTGCTTGGAATACCTTTTTCCAGCCTTTTCCCTGAGATAATGTCTATCTTTGTGGTTGAGATGTGTTTCTTGAATGCAGAAGAATGTTGGGTCTTGTTTATGCATCCATTCAGTTAGTCTGTGTTTTTTTTTTTTTTTTTATTGGAGAATTGAGACCATTGATGTTGAGAGATATTAACAACCAGTGACCTTGATTTTGATGTTAGTTGCAATAGAGTGTTTGTGTGATTACATTTTGGCACAGTGAAGTTATCTATTTCTTGTGTTATTTTGGTTAGTTTGTCCCTTTGGGGTGGAGTTTTCTTTCTAGTAACTTCTGTAGGGCCAGATTTATGGATAGGTACTGTTTGTATTTGTTTTATCACGGAATATCTTGTTTTCTTCATCAATGGTTAATGAAAGTTTCATTGGATATAGTCGTCTGGACTGGCATCTGTGGTCTCTTAGGGTTTGCAGGATCTCTGGCCAGGTGTTTCTGGATTTTATGGTCTCTGCTGAGAAGTCAGGTATAATTTTGAAAGGTTTGCCATTATATTTTATTTGGCCTTTTCCTCTCGCCTCTTTTAATATTTTTTTTGTTCTGTACATTTTGTGTTTTGATTATTATGTAGCTGGAGGATTTTCTTTTTTGGTCTATTTTATTCAGTCATAGATTCTCCTTCCACTGTGTTGGTCCCTGGGCACAAAGTCAGGTCCTTGGGCTTGGGGGGGAACTGCCTTTATCACTGAGCGTTCTCACCAGCTTGGTTTGCTATCTTTTTTGAACTTTTGAATGCAGCAGGCTACCAAGGACACTGACCCCGATCTATTTGCTTATTATCTGGTGCTATTTAACCCTTATCAGTTTGTGAACACTTTATGTAGTACAGGTCCAAAATCAGTTTGCAGCAGGCTTAATGAATGAACACTCTGCCTAGCTAGAGTGCTACTTAGGATTTTTTTTTTAATTTATGGTATTGCTTTTCATTACATTTTCTCTTCGCTTCTCTCACACCACTGCCCCCCGACAAAAAACACAAACCAAAACCTTAAAAACCCTCCCACCAAACAGATTTTAGTTTTAAAATAAGCACATCTTTCAGTTAAAGGATGGGCAAATGAGTTTAGGAAACACACAGGTATCACTATTCTAATATCTGGCAGGATAGATTTTAAACTGAAATTATTTAACAGACATGAAGAGGGGATACTACATTCTAATCAAGGAAGCAGTTAATCCAGAAGATATTACTGTCCTAAACATATATGTACCAAATTCTGGGAACACCAAAATTCATTTTAAGAAGTATCACTTTATCCTATAGTAACTAAAGAAGTCAAAAAATAAAATGAAACTATTGCCAAGATAGGGGGTTCACAGTAAATGGGAGGAGGAACAGCAGAGTGCAGGTGATCTGACGAGGGAAGTGGGAAAACAGGGCTCTGTAAGAAAGTACATTCAGCTGGGCAGTGGTGGTGCTCGCCTTTAATCCCAGCACTTGAGAGGCAGAGGCAGGTGGATCTCCGTGAGTTCGAGGCCAGCCTGGTCTATAGAGTGAGTTCCAGGACAGCCAGAGATGTTAAACAGAGAAACCCTGTCTCAAAAAACAAAAACAAAAACAACAACAACAACAAAGAGAACATTCAGAAGAAAGGAGGAAGAAGGTAAGGGGAATGGTAGGACACAATGTTGTGATAGAGGAAATAGGAGAAGAGAAGCCTCTTTATTGTGACAGGGCGGAGATCAATACAGAAGAGTGACAAGAAGTGTAAAATAACAGTAAGGATATCTGAAAAAGCCGTAAAGAGTCATACTTTTAGCTAATTGCCTCATAAAAACTCTATAATACATAATTCTGTATACAAATATACACATATAGTTTAAGTGACATTTTTTTTCTCTCTCTCTAGGTTGGCAATGCTCCCTGCAAGCACCAAAGACCAGCTAGCAAAAACTCCATTACCTGGCATGAGAAGACCTCCCTTGAGAGTTTTGGTCAGGGTTGTCCAAGAGACTCCTAAACAACACAGCTTACTGCTATTGCTGTTGGCTGCTCCCCAGAGTTGGAAGGCACGTCCCTATTGCTGAAAAGACCACGCACTTCAGAGACGGGGCCCAGAGGACCTGAATGTGTTCTCCTCCGAGGACTCGTTTTCATGGTACCCAAAGGCACTATGTAAGCTTCCAAAGAGAAGAGGCACCCAACATCTCACCCAGCTATGGTGTCTGTGAACCCCGGCAACCAGCATGGTGTGATAACCATAAGGGTGCCGTAGTGGCACACACACCTTGGTGGTGGACAGCAGCTCTCTTATTGGACTTAAGACCAGCTGAAGAAGAGGAAGCCCATGCTGGAAACCTACCCAACTACTCAGTGCTAGTGAACATATACTCATCGGAACAGAGTCTACGGCCACTATGCTACTAAAACACCATAGTCCATAATATCAATCTATAAACATTTGTCCTTACACCCACAAATAAGTGCGACATTCAACCTTCACCAAAGAAACTTCTCTTTGTAACAGATGGACACAGTTTAGAAAACCACAACCAGTCAAAATACCGAGTTGTGGAGCCCAGTCTCACTTTCTGAAAGTGTAAGCAAGTACCCCAAAAAGTCTTTTCTTTTAAAAGTTGCCTTGGGATGGTGGAGAGATGGCTCAGCGTTTAAGAGCACTGGCTGCTCTTCCAAAGGTCCTGAGTTCAATTCCCAGCAACCACATGGTGGCTCACAACCGTGTATAATGAGATCTGGTGCCCTCTTCTGGTGTGCAGGTGTACATGCAGGCAAGACACTATATACGTAATCAATAAATAAATCTTGAAAAATAAAAGTTGCCTTTGTGTTGTCACAGAATTTGAAAAGTTGTTACTGAGACATGTAGGGAAGTGTGGTGGACAAAAGAGCTAGGGAAAGGGTGTGAAAACGTGAAAAAAAATACATTGTATAGAATTCTTTTTAAAGAATCTTTACTCTGGGCCCCGCCTCTATAGTACATGAACCAGTCAGGGTAGTGCACACCTTTCATCTCAGGATCCTAGAATTGGTGGCAGGAGGCTAAGGATTTCAAGATCATTCTTGACTAAATAGTGAGTTTGAAGCAGCCTGTGCTACACGAGGTGCTGTCTCTAAAAGCAAATGAAAAGAAAGAAAGAAAGAAAAAAAAAAAAAACAACCATCGTATTGTACGCTATGGTATTCTATAGAAAAGTGTTTCCATTTTGTTTCTTTATGTTAGAGAAATACTTTTATCTTAATGATAAAATTCCCACAGCCACTTCCATTATGATCTTAGGGTTTCCTTTGGTGCTGGGGGGTCAAATGCAGGGCCTTGCACATGGTAGACAGGTGCTTTACTGCTAAGCTATACCTCCATCTGTAAGGAATGTTTTTCTAAATTGATTACCTTTACCAGTTACTCACTTCAAAAAACCCATTGGGGCAGCAGGTGTGGTGGCGCATGCCTTTAATCCCTGCACTCGGGAGGCAGAGGCAGGTGGCTCTCTGTGGGTTCGAGGCCAGCCTGGTCTACAAAGTGAGTCCAGGACAGTCAAGGCTACATAGAGAAACCCTTCCTCTAGAAAACAAAAGAAGTTAAAAGAAAACACAACCCCCCAGCAGCAACAACAGCAACCAAAAAACCAAACCAAACCAAACCAAACCAAAACAAAACTCCCCTAACCAAAAACTCACTGGGAAGATGCCGTTAGGATTCCGGATGTAGAAAAAAAGGGGATGTGGTGTATGCTATGACTACTCTTGTCTTAGAAATAGATTAGACCACAGAGGTTAATGAAAGAAAGAAAGGATCTGGAAGTGGAGAAGGAAGAGCGAAAGAGGGAGGGAGAAGGGAGAAGAAGGAGAATTAAAGCCAGGCTTGAGGCTGGAGCAACGGCTCAGCAGATAGTAGCATTGGTTGCTTTTTCACAGGACAAGGATTCAATCCTCAGCACCTGCTTGGCAGCTCACAACTATATGCAGTTCCAGTTCCACATGATGCAATGCCCTCTTCTGGCCACTAGGGGCATTGCACACACATGCTGTACAGAGACATGCAGGTAATCCGCCCCACCCCAACACACAAAATAATTAAATAATTTTTTTAATAAACAAAACAAAACAAAAGACAGGCATGCAGGTCTGTATAGGCCTGTTGTCTTGGTTGATTATGTTTTGTTTTGTTTTATTTTTTGTTTCTGTTTTCTTTTCTTTTTTGTAAACTTGACACAAGCCAGGGTCATCTGGGAAGATGAAAGCTCAATTAAGAAAATGCCTTCATAAGATCAGTTTAAGGTAAATCAGTGGGGAATTTTATTGATTGATGATTGATGTTGGAGGGCCCAGCTCACTGTAGGTCATGGTAGGTGGTCCTGGGTTGTATAAAAAATGCTGGGGAAGACTAAGGAATCTTCCCAGCATCCACCTGGCAGCTTACAACTGTCTGTAACTCTAGTTCGAAGGGATCTGACACCCTCACATACACCAATGCATAGAAAAAATAAAAACAAATAAATCATAAAAAGGTAAGCTGAACGAGTCATGAAAACAAGGCTGTAAGCAGAGCTCTTCCTTGGGCTCTGCTTCAGTTCCAGCCTCCAGGTTCTTGGTTCAAGCTCCTGCCCTGACTTCCCTCAGTGATGGAATGTGACTTGAGAGTAATAAGCTGAAAATAAATCCTTCCCTTCTCAAGTTGCTTTTGGTCATAGCGTTTTGTTATAGCAATAGAAATCCCAGCTAAGACACTAGATAGTGCAGCTATTCAGGAAGGTGAGGTAAAATTACTACAAATTCAAGGCTAGCCTGGGATACAGAGTGAGTTCAAGGCCAGCCCAAGTAACTTAGTGAGGTCCTGTTAAAAATAAATGAATAAAGATGGTAGACTACTCAGCCACCATTAACAATACAAAGTTCTATACTGAAAAAACAAACAAGTAAATACACGAATAAATAAATGAAAGTTAGTGCATTGAGTGAATTTATTATGGAAATGTTCTTACACAGCCAACCAGAATGGACAAGGAATCTACATCAATTAAGATAAAAATGAAAAAAGAAAAAGAAAAAAGAAAAAAATAAGATAAAAATGAAAAAAAAAATTACAAAACCCTACCCAGTGACTTGAGTTGGATCCCAGAATCCATATAAAGGAGGAAGGAAAGAACTGACCCCACAAAGTTGTCCTCAGACCTCCACATGTATGATGTGGCATGCACACACACATACATATCACACACACAATTAGTTAAAAATAACCTTTCCCAAGAGGTTTGAATAAGGACCTAAAGATGAAAGCTTTATGACTAAGAATACTGGGCCAGCGCATCATGCATACATACCCACAAATATAACAATAAAAATTTAGGGAAATCTGTGTTTGGCCTAGGGAGATGGCTTGGTCAGCAAAGTATTTGCCTTGAAAGCATGAGGACCTGAGCTTAATCTGTAGGACCCAAATAGAAAGGCTAGGAGGTAGAGACAGGAGGATCTCTGCATGGCTGGCTGGGAAGCTTAGCCCACTTGGCAGATTGCAGGTCAACTGAGAGATCTTGCCTCAAAAAACACCAGAAAGGTTGATGGTTCCTAGGGAATGGCATCTAGGGTTGACCTCTGGACCCACATGCATGCGCGCACATGGGTACAAACCAAGAACGCATGCCGAAAGAGAGCTTTCAAATGGCGTGAAGAATGACTGATAAAGCCTCAAGGAATCTATCTATCTATCTATCTATCTATCTATCTATCTATCTATCTATATCTGTATCTATATCTATATATTCCACGTGAGATGACAATGCTCCCTCAAGAGCCATAGATGATTTAACAAAATTCCTGGCACCAAGCATGAGAAATCTCCATTTGAGCTGTTGGTCAGGGGAGTCTAAGTGATCTTCCCAAACCATAGGTACTATTGCTGTTGCCCTTTGTTACTGCAGGTAAAATCTCTCTTGGTGAAGACACTGCATACTTAGGACACAGGCATTGAAAAATTCAACCTCAGTTTGACCCGAAAGCCTTGTTCCTGCAGTCCAGATTTCATCACACCAGAGGTGCTAAGCGAGCTGCTAAGAAGAGGGTAACCAATAGTACTATCCCACTGTGATACCAGAGAACTGTATCCCTAAAGGTGCAACGGTGGCGTTTATATCTTGACAGTAACCAACAGCTGTCTAATCAGCGATAAGGCATGCCCACTGCTGGAGACCTAGCCAACTATCTGGGGCTAGTGAGGTCATGGATCTTAGAAGAGAGCTGATGATCAGGACTTTACTAGACCAGCATAAATTTTAACTACACATCATAAAACTCACCCTTATTGTCACAGGTAAGTGGAACTCTCGCCTCTTATCAAAGAGTCATCTCTTTACAGCAAAGAGAGACTGTTCCAGAAAACCACAAGAGGTCATAATAGATACATCTACAACATGACTACTGCACCTAAGGCTCAAGGAATATCAAGGGGAAAAAAAAAAAAAAAGCAAGTCGGCTGTGAGATTGTATTTCTTAGAGATACCAAGGAAACCACACACCCATTCTACTCAACAATATGGCTGCCCAAACAAGACAGGAACAAGGGCAGTATCAATAGACAGGCTAACCTGAAAGGGGATGAGCTCACATGGGACAACACCTAGATAAGCACATAGCCAACTAACTTTTAATTGGTCCGTGTGCTGTCTGTCCTGTTGTTTATTTCAATCTTCCAAAGTGACCTCCCTGTCTCCCTGACACCCCCGCAATATCCCACTAGTGACTGCAGAGAGTGGGAGAATTAGTCTTCCTCAGGGGTGAGTCCTTTAATTGGTTGTTCCTGCTAATAAGTGATCAGCCTGAAATCATACACACCCATGTCACAATAAGTGGACTCAGCAGGTTTTATTTATACATTAATAACAATAATTAAAAGAGGCCATCAATTTGAGAGGTAGATGGGGGCATGGGATGGGTTTGAGGGGGCCTTGGGAGAGGACAGCGAAGAGAGAAGAGAGCGAGGAGGAAGGAGAGAGGTAGAGGGAGGGAGGAAGGGGGAAAAACTAAGGGAGGGGGAGGGAGGGAGAGAAGGAAACAGACAGACAGAAAGACTCTTTCAAAATACACTCCTGGGGATCAGGAAAGACAGGGGTGGGGTGTGCAGGGACTAATGAAAAAACATCCACTTCCTTACAGGAATTGCACACCCTGATTCTATTTCCCCAAAGCTTCAAAAAAATGGGGAAATAAAGGCCATGAGGGAGAAAAATAGGAGAAAAGCACATATTCTTTTACTAACTTGTAGCTGCAAATTCATCATAAAAAGTGTTGGGCGATCAAGATAGATGGGAAAAAGGAAATAAAACAAAATCTGTGAATGGGGCGCATTTAATGCAAGTTATATGTTGAAAGTGATTATCAAATCCCCACTCCACCTTCCTCAGTGAGAAGAAGTACTTTCTTCAAAAGCTTGATAGCTGAGTTTAAATCCTCAAGCCCATCTAAAGGCAGAGGACAGAACGGGTTCCACACAGTTGTGTGCTGCCCTCCATCTCTTTCTCACACACATACACACCTACACAAGAGTAATACATTAAAAAATGTGAACGGACCAGATATTTCTGTGGTGTGTGTATATTTGTGGGCAAGTGTGCATAAGTGTGGGTAGGTGTGCGCATCTGTATTTGAAGGCCATAGGATCAACCTTAGGTGTCATACCTCAGAAGCCAGTCCCCTGACTTTATTTTTCCTCATTAGTTTTTATTTACATGTATGTGTGCATGTCTCTGTGTCTGTCACATAGGTGCAGTGCCCACTGAGGCCAGAAGAGGCAGTTACTAGAGTTGTGAGCCACTAGACTTGGGTGCTTCGAAGCACTGAGCGATCGTCTCTCCAGATCCCTCCTAACCCTCGTTAATTTTTGAGTCAGGGTGTCTCACTGGGACCTGGCTGTTCCCCACTGGACTAAGTTGACTGGCCAGTGAACCCCAGAGATCTCCTGAGCTTGCCCCCAACACTATAAGACTGCAAGTACACACCACCATGCACAGATTTTTTTGTTTTGTTTTGTTTTTTTTTGAGACAGGGTTTCTCTGTGTAGCCTTGGCCATCCTGGACTCACTTTGTAGACCAGACTGGCCTCGAACTCACAGCGATCTGCCTGCCTCTGCCTCTCGAGTGCTGGGATTAAAGGCGTGCACCACCATGCCCAGCTTGCACAGATTTTTTTTTTCCCTCATGGAGGGTCCTGGGAGTTGAACGCAGTTCCTCATGCTTAGGTGGCAAACAAATGAGTCTTTTCCCCAGCCCCATGGATCAAGTTATTTTGAGGACAGTGTACATTTCCTGGCGAAAGAGAATGTTTAGGTTACTTGTGTGTTTTACTTTATTATATGTGTGAATTCTTATGTTTCTTTAATGCCCACAGAACGGGTCTGTGCAGTACAAGAAATATCTTGAAGTGGCATCAGTGGATGAAGGAGTTAATACAATTTTTTTTTTGCTGAAAGTAGTTATTAAATAACCCTTAGTGATTTATTTTCTTGTTTATTTATCAAGGCAGAGTCTCCTGTAGTCCAGGCTAGCTTCGAACTCAGTATTCCGTGTCAAATTTCTGATCCTTCTGCCTCTACTTCCTATATTCTGGGATAGCAGGTGTGAGCCACCATACACAGTTACGGTGTCAATAAGGATGGAAACCAGGGTGAGTTGCACGCAAGGCAAGCTGTGCCAGTTGACTCCAGCTCCTGATGGGACAATTTAAACCAGGGGTGTAGGAGACCACCTTTCTCCATATCTTTGTGCTGTGTCCTATGTACTTGGTATTGTTGGCTTATGGCTTTAATCCCAGCAGTACGAAGACAGAGGCAGGCAATCTCTGTGAATTTGTGATCAGTCTAGTCTATATGTTGAGTTTCAGGCCATCTAGGGATATAAAATGAGACCCTATCTCAAAACTAAAACAAAGTTTTCAAAATTATGTCCAAAAATACTTCTGTGTATGTGAGTGCAATGCCCCAGAAGCCAGAAGGGGCATTGGATCTACATGGAACTGTAATTATAGGTGGCTGTGAACCACCTGACTTGAACGTTGGGAACCGAACTGAGGTCCTCTGGAAGAGGACTCTTAAAAGTTGAACCATCATCTCTCCAGCCCTAAGGGTTTTAATTTTTGAGTTTTGAGTTTTTTTGTCTTGTTTTTCTTGAGACAGGGTTTCCCTGTCTTAGCCTTGACTGTCCTGGAACTCACTCTGCAGACCAGGCTGGCTTCGAACTCACAAAGATCCTCCTACCTCTGCCTCCTAAGTGCTGGGATTTAAAGGCACACATCGCCACTGCCCAGTTGAGTTTTTAGTTTTTTTTTTTTTTATTAATCTATTCTTGTTACATCTCAATGGTTATCCCATCCCTTGTATCCTCCCATTCTTCCCTCCCTCCCATTTTCCCCTTATTCCCCTTCCCTATGACTGTTCCTGAGGGAGATTACCTCCCTCTGTATATGCTCATAAGGTATCAAGCCTCTTCTTGGTAACCTGCTATTCTTCCTCTGAGTGCCACCAGGTCGCCCCCTCCAGGGCACATGGTCAAATATGAGACACCAGAGTTTGTGTGAAAGTCATATCCCACTCTCCACTCAACTGTGGAGAATGTTCTGACCATTGGCTAGATCTGGGTAGGGGTTTAAAGTTTACCGCCTGTATTGTCCTTGGCTGGTGCCTTAGTTTGAGCGGGATCCCTGGGCCCAAATCTGCCTATTATAATGTTCTACTTGTAGATTTCTAGGACCCTCTGGATCCTTCTACTTTGCTATTCTCCCATGCTTCTCTCATCTAGAGTCCCAATAGGAATGTCCTCCCCTCTGTCTCAGTTTCCTGGTAAGTGAAGTCTTTCGTGGGACATGCCCCTTGGGCTAGTATGCAGATATAAGTGAGTATATACCATTTGAGTCTTTCTGCTTCCGGGTTAACTCACTCATTATGATCATTTCTAGCTCAGTCCATTTATCCACAAATTTCGGGAATTCCTTGTTTTTAATAGCTGAGTAGTATTCCATAGTGTATATGTACCACAGTTCCTTTATCCATTCTTCTACTGAGGGACACTTAGGCTGTTTCCATGTTCTGGCTATTATGAATAAGGCTGCTATGAACATGGTTGAGCAAATTTTCTTGTTGTGTGCTGGAGCATCTTCTGGTTATATTCCAAGGAGTGGAATAGCTGGGTCTTGAGGAAGCCCTATTCCCATTTTTCTGAGATAGCACCAGATAGATTTCCAAAGTGGCTGTACTAGTTTGCATTCCCACCAGCAATGAAGGAGTGTTCCTCTCTCCCCACATCCTCGCCAGCATGTGGTGTCGCTTGAATTTTTTATCTTAGCCATTCTGATGGGTGTAAGATGGAATCTCAGAGTTGTTTTG
Organism: Acomys russatus; assembly: GCF_903995435.1. Taxonomy (NCBI): domain Eukaryota; kingdom Metazoa; phylum Chordata; class Mammalia; order Rodentia; family Muridae; genus Acomys; species Acomys russatus. Next base: position 29,925,362 of record NC_067155.1, read on the forward strand.
ATTTGCATTTCCCTGATGACTAAGGAGGTTGAGCATTTCTTTAAGTGTTTCTCAGCCATTTGATATTCCTCTGTTGAGAATTCTCTGTTTAGTTCCAAGCCCCATTTCTCAATTGGTTTATTTGGTTTGGTGGTGTTTAATTTCTTGAGTTCTTTATATATTTTGGATATTAGACCTTTGTCAGATGCAGGATTGGTGAAGATTTTTCCCAGTCTGTAGGCTGTCGCTTTGTTCTCTTGACAGTGTCTCCTGCCTTACAGAAGCTTCTCAGCCTCATGAGGTCCCATTTATTAATGGTTGACATTATGGCCTGGGCTGTTCGTGTTCTGTTCAGGAAGTTGTCTCCTGTGCCAATATGTTCCAGGCTCTTCCCCACTTTTTCTTCTAAGTGACTTAGTGTCTCTGGTTTTATGTTGAGGTCTTTAATCCACTTGGATTTGAGTTTTGTGCAAGGTGACAAATATGGGTCCAGTTGCATGAGATTTTAGTTTTTAATTTGTGTACATGTGTATACGGAGGCCAGAGGTAAGCCTCGGGTGTCTTCCTTAATCGCTCTCTATTTACTGAGGTGGGTTCTCTCCATGAACCCAAGTTCATGGATCCTGGCCAGTTTACATGACCAGTTGTCTCATGTGTGTTGGGGCACAGGTGGCTTTCAGTCCTTTCTGCCTTGGGTCCTGGGCATTCAGACTCTCATGGCCATATTTGTGTGGCCAACACTTCATCCACTGAGCCATCCCTATAGTCTTAATTTTTCATAGTCATGTATATTATTTTAAATTGTATTTTTGAGCCAGAGCCTTATTGCATAGCCCAGGCTGGCCTTGAACGTTGGTTTCCCCTGCCTCAGCTTTCTAAGTATTTATCTTATAGGCATATGCCACACATCCAATTACTTTTAAATTTTAAACTGAGGACTCAAGTCTTGGTTAAACAAGCCTTCTTTTTGTATACAACAAAAAATCTTATTGTGCCATATGAAAAAAACTGAATTGTGACATTTGTAACATTTGTAATTGTAAATCATTATGTTAAGGGAAACAAGCCAGACTCAGAAGTCTAAATGATATGGCCTGACACGAGGACAAGCAAGCCCCGAATCCATCTTTCTCTTCTCCCACAGACTGGGGTGACAGGAACAGGCTGTCATGCCTGGCTTTTGCTTGGGTCCTAGGGATCTGAACTGAGGTCCTTGCCCTTTCTCAGCAAGTGCTTTGCTCAGTGAGGCCCCTTCTTGTCCTGTTTTGTGTTGTTTTCTGCTATGCCTGTTTTCTGTTTAGATACAGCTTGGCTTAGGGCAGTGTTGCATTTGTAGACAATGTTCGGTGTACGGTGTTTGCGGAAGTTTGTAGCCTGAGTATGGCTGGCTACACCATACAGCTGGTGTATGTACAAATACAGTGTGTGATGTTTGCCCAAGGACAAAAGCTCAATGGCACAGCTCTCAGCACAAAGCCAGGTCATTGGTTGCCTGTGGCAGACAGAGGTGTGCAGATGATGCCATTGCTCTGCTAACCTGCACTGATGGCTCTTGCCTGCATCAGTCACCAAAGAGGAGATTACAAGGTGCTAGTTCCCTCAATGATGCTGTTTTCGAGACTAAGGATTGATCCAAGGGTTCCTGAGTGCCCTACCACTGAGCTATACCCCCAGGCCTCTTTTCACCTTCTCTTGTGAGACAGGGTTTCACTAATGCTGGCTCTGCATTTGCTCTGAAGCCCATGTAGTCTTTGAATTGCAATCCTCCTGCCTCAGCTTCCTGAGTAGCTGGGATGACAAGTCACCAGATCCAGCTCTTTTGTTGCTGTTGTTTTCAAAGAGTCTGGCCTCAAACTTGCTGTGTAGTTAAGACTACACTTGAACTTCTGACACTCCTGTCTCTACCACCTTTAACAGCGTGCACCCCATTCCCCTGGGGCAGAGGTGCTGGGATGGAGCCCAGGGTTTGCTAGAGGCTTCACAGTCTCACTATATTAACTGAGCTCCAGCTCTGGCTCAAAGTAATGACTCTGAAAGTAAATCAGGAAATAGTTTATTATGAACCAAAGAAGAGTGACCGTATGTGCCACTGTGCGTATGTGGCACCTCTGCTGTTGATCCTCACCTGCCACAGTATTTGAGACAGAATCTCATGTTTACTGCTGAAGACGTCAGGCTAGCTGTCCTTCACCTTTCTTGGTGATTTTCCAGCCTCCAAATTTTGTCTCCTTGTAGAAAATATGTTAGGATAATAGATCCATGTTTATGTAGGTTCTGGGGATCCGAACTCAGGTCCACATGCTTGTTCAGAAAGCCTTTATCTATGGAACTATCTCCTAAGGCCCTGCCCAAGGTTTCATGCAGGCATAGAGAGAAACCATCTTGTCATCTATTGCATGTGCCAATTACATTGGTGGGAATATCAGATAATAAGGTACCAATAACAAAACAAAATCTTGTTGGGTGTGAGATGGTCTTAGAGTGGGAGGAAGCCAGAGGTGTCCTAAGAATGGCTTTTTCTTTAAAGTTTATCTGTTACTTGGGTCAGGGGCAGATGCTAAGTTGATGATTGATTATTCAAGGTCTAAGACTGTCAGAGATCAAAATGGCTTATGATCTATTCCAACACCACAGTGTCCTCATTGGAAAAGGCCAAGCTTTCTGCAGGCTGGTTGTCCTGGAAAACAGCAGTTCCTATTCCTAACATTCTGCCTGGAATTGTACTGATGTTAGTGTTCATTACTATTTGAGAGCGAGTGCACACATGCATGGGTGCATGGGTGCATGCGTGTGTGCGTGCATGTGTGTGTTGGTCAGAGGACATCTTGTGGGAGGTGGCTCCCCTTTTACTATATGGGTCTTGAGTTCAGGTTGTACAGCTTGGAGGCAAATACCTTTACCCATTGAGTCATCTTCCTAGCTTCTGACTATTTTTTTGAGACAGGCCCCTCACTGGGAACTGGCACGTAAGATTTGGTTAGGGGCCGGGTGGTGATGGCACACGCCTTTAATCCCAGCACTTGGGAGGCAGAGGCAGGCGGATCACTACTGTGAGTTCGAGGCCAGCCTGGTCTACAAAAGTGAGTCCAGGACAGTCAAGGCTACACAGAGAAATCCTGTCTCAAAAAAAAAAAGAAGAGATTTGGAAAGATTTGGTGAGGTCATTCCAGGGATCTTACTGTTTCTGCCTTCCCACTGGTGGGATTAAAGTACACAATCATACCTTACATTTCAATATGAGTTCTGGGGATTGAGCTCAGGTCCCTGTATTTGTGCAGTAAGCAATTTTACCAACCAAGCCATTTCTTCAGCCCTTGAGTTAATTAATTTTTGATTCAAGTTCTTACCTTATAGCTAAGGCCAGCCTTGAGTTCACAAGCTACTTGCCTCAGCTCCTAGAACATTGGGATTACAGGTGTGTACCACCACACCTGGCTGATAGACAAGCTTAGAAATTTTGTTTGCTCAGACCTTAGCTCCTCATTAAAACCAAACCAATGATCCAGGAACTGGAGAGATGGCTCAGCACTTAAAAGAGCATGCTGTTCTTCCAGAGGAGCTCGGTTCAGTTTCCTGTCCCACCTAGGGTAGCTCACTATAGGGGGTACAACTCCCTCTTCTGGCCTCTGTGGCATCTGCTCACGCTCCCCTGCCACCAAATAAAAGTAAGGTTGGACACAGTGCCTTCATTTAATTTCAGCCCTTGGGAGACAAAGGTGGGTGGATCTCTGTGAGTTCAATGCTAACCCAGGCTACACAGTGAGACCCCGTATCAAAAAAAACCTCAACCAACCGAGAGAGAGAGAGAGAGAGAGAGAGAGAGAGAGAGAGAGAGAGAGAGAGAGAGAGAGAACTCAGTCCAGGGTCTGATGAAATGTTGGGGTCATACAGAGTTTTGTCTCCCAAGAATGAAGACCAGAGTTTACATTCCCAGAACTCATACAAAAAACCGGATGCATGTGTGGTGGTCCATGCCAATATTCCCAGAGTTTGGAAAGCAGAGGTGGAAGTATCTCCAACTTTCACTGGCTCACTGGTGAACTCCAGGTTTAGTGAGAAACACTGTCTTCTCAAAAAATATGATCTAAGTTATCTATGAAGACACTTGACATTGGGGGTTGGTCTGGTGCTATGCTTTCCAATGCTAAATACTGGCCCCTCCCATCTGGTTGTTACCTAGATGAATGCATTTTCATGTGCACCATGTAACGTTGTGAAACCCTACTCACCCATATTCTCTGACTGGTTAAATAAAGTTGCTGACAGCCTACCAGCTGGACAGAAGTGAAGTAGGAGGAGCTTAGATTTGGCGGGGGGCACGGGGGGGGGCACTATCAGAATGGGAACACAAGGCTGGAGAGGCAGGCAGGGGAGGAAGCCAGAGAGAAAGGCATGGCCGTGGGGCAGTATGGACCATAAGCATGTGGCCATGAGGGCTGGTCTGATGGAACAGAAACAGCCCAGGCAAGAATAATTATGGCAAGTAACTTGGGGTTGATAGGTGGGAAATAGCAAAATAGCGTAGAGGGTTGATATCTGCCCAGTTACTGTGCTTTAATAAATCCAAAAGGTCTCTGTCCAGATTATTTGGGCACTAGCCTGGGTAGAGAGGCCCTCTAGAGTCTAATATCCCTTCCACGGCGACCTGATGTTGACTTCTGGCCTCTCCGAGCCAAGGTGCACATGTGGATGCACATACTACCTCCACAGGTATACACACACATGTACAACACACACAAATCAAGCACATCTTGATGCGGTGATTGAGGATCTGCGCCTCCTGGTTCCCACCCAGGCTCTCCTCTCTCCTCTCTGCACCTACAGCCCCTGAAAGCCCCAGGGCCATTGTACAAGCCCCTTCACTCCACTGGGGCATTTTCTCCCAGAGTCTCTTGGTTGTCATCTCTCTCTCTTCGCATTACAGCTTCGAATAATTTCCTCCACAGACGCTTCTCTACTTACCCTCTACCTCAACCCTTAACACAGGATGTACGTGCCCACTCTCCAAGGAGACAGATCGTGTTGATTTTGTGTACTGGAAATCCCTTACTACAAGTGGCATGTTGATTCTTCCACTGAGCAAATACTTACTAGCCAATAGGTCTGTCGACAGGTAGGGGGGAGGCCGACTGATAAGCAATGACAAGCGAGGGAATACTTCAGAGAGGGATGTGCAGATGATAGACAGGACTGGGGGAAGGGAAGGTAGGAACTGGGAGAGGATTTGCAAACTGTGGCCAAGGTAGGAAGCTCACCGGAGGAGAGACTCAGCAAGGAGAAAGAGTGACAGTGGGGACGAGGTTGGGGCAAGGCTTTAAGGCAGGAGTACATTTGCATAACGCAAGAACCATGGCCCCAGCTCCTAGCAAGGTTTTTGGTTTTTTGGGGCTAAGGATTGCAACCCAAGACTTCATATGTGCTGGGCAAGTTTTCTACCAAAGGACTACAACCCTAGGCCACTACTTAAAAGTAATTTTGAAAATGCTTACATTTATTTGTATGTGTGTGTGTGTGTGTGTGTGTGTGTGTGTGTGTGCGCGCGTGCGAGTGTGCACGCACATTCCCTGTGGGAATACAGGATTGAACTCAGGTCTTTAGGCTTGGCAACGAGTGCCTTTACCTGATGAGCCTTTACCTCCTTAGCCCCACTGTTTTATTTTTGAAGACAGGATCTTAAGAGTCCCATGCTAAGCTCAGACTCCTGATCCTCCTGCCTCCACCTAGGAGTCATGAGATTAAAGACCTGCTTCCCCAAGCTTGGCTTTTTGTCTTAATGGAGTGTGTGTGTGTGTGTGTGTGTGTGTGTGTGTGTGTGTGTGTGTGTGTGTGGTGTTAGGCCCATGGTTGACTTTGCATGTCTTTCTTTCCTTACTGTTTGCCACTTTATTTTTACTTTTTACAGATGTTGTCAAAGCCACAGAACAGCAGCCACAGCCCAGGAATGGACAGGGGAAGGGAAAAGTAGAGGTCTCTGGCCCGCACATATTTGTAAGGCCCAGACAGACAGGTTAGCTCTCCATGAAGATGGTTGGGCAGGACTTTCTTAGATACACAGCCACCTACTGGTAAGTGAGTTGAAAATGGATAAGTCTACCTGCTCCTAACTGAAGTTTCTAACGTTTTTTCTAGAAGCCTCCTTACGTCGTTCTTCTAGGATTCATTTCTTTATTGATTTCTGCTGGAATTCAGTGCTGGGTGGAGGGGCTCAGGCCAGGGAACACAGACTGCTCGCATTGTGGACACGTGGCTGTGGCTGGAGGCTGCTGCAGCCAAGCTTCTGGGCGAGAGCTCACCAGGGAGGGAACTTGTTGGGCGCCCACTAGCTCCTAGAGAGAGCCAGGGCTGGGGAAATCCAGTTTAGGCAGTAGTCGCAGAGGCTGCAAAGAAAAACAGAACCAAGAGTAAAAGTGAATTCCCTAAGGGAGACAAAAATAGTAAAAAGAGCAAGAAAGACAGGGTCTGTTTAGTTGAATCTGACATCTGGGGCATCTTGGGGGCTCCCACATTGAGGTCAGAGACTCGGGGCTATTTCGTAAGGTATTAGAGTAAGACCCCTAAGTTCTGATACTGAGCTGTTTGGGGTGTTCTTGTCTTGAAGGATCTGGAGGCTTTTCCAGGCTTTTAAATTTTGTTATATCGGGGCTCTTCAGGGTGTCCGGATCAGGTGGAGATCTGACATGCGCTCCAGACCTTAAATTGGGACCTCAGGCTTTTAAATTTAATTAATTAATTAATTAATTATTATTATTATTTTTTGCGATTTTCGAGCCAGGCGGGGATCTGCTCCCCCCCATGTTTTTAAATAGGAACTTCGAGACTATTTGGGGGCGTTCGAGTCAGGCGCGGATCTGGGCAGCTCCAGACATCTGTCACGGGAGTCTCACACTTCCAAGCTTTTAAATCATAACCTTTTCAGCATTTTGGAAGTGTCGGCGTTGAGAGAATCGGGGGGGGGGGGGGGGTGAACTCCCACCTCCGGAGCTGGAGGTTCCTTTGGAGGCGAGGTAGGCGTGGCAGTGTAAGCTCTGGCCACGCCTCCCTGCGCTCGGCTTTCAAGTCCCCTTCTGCGGGCCTCATTTGAGCGCACAGTCCCTTCCCTGTCTCGATCCGCGCCACCTTTTCTCTCGGTCCGCGCGGGGCCCAGCTGACGGACCGCGTTGTTTACGGGCCAGAGTCGAGCCCTAGCTCCCGCCGCCGCCACCAGCCCAGGTGCCCGCCAGTGCGTGCGTCCCCTCTGTCTCAGATTCTACACAACGCGACTCACCCAGAGCTGCACAGGGCAGAGACGCAGGGGCCCCGGGAAGGGGACACGCCGCGGTGAGCTCTGGACCCTGCGATTGCAGGCGCGGGACCGGGCCTGGGTGACCCGGGGCTGTAGTCTGCGGGCCGCGCCGCCGCGTTGGTTGCAGCCGAGGCCTCTGCGCTCTTCCCGGGACTGTCCCCAGGGCCCTCTAGACTGGATAGCTGCGGCTCGTGAGCCACCGTCGTGGAAGAGAAGGACGCGCGGCTCCCAGCGTCTCTCTGGCGACCTCATCTCGGAGTATGTCCCCTGCGGGCCGGCGTGGCGTGCTCTGATAGCCGGGGTCCCCTGCGCTCCTACAGCCATGGGCTCCGGGAGACGACGTGAGACAACGGCCGCGCCGTTGCTGGTGGCCGTGGCCGCGTTGCTGGTGGGCGCAGCCGGCCACCTGTATCCTGGAGAGGGTAAGTCTGGGATGAGGGGGGTGGGTGGATCACAGTGATTCCAGGACACTTCTCCCACCGTCCCAGCCAATCTAGAGCCCCCACCCTAAGGAGTGAGGGTCGGAGATACCCCTCTCCACCAAACTACAGAACTCTCACCTTTGGACTAAAGGTGGGGGACAGCTTTCCCATCGCTTTTTACAGCTTAGATCCCCTCCCCGCCCCTGCCCAAGGACACCCATCTCACCCACCCCAACTAAGGACTGGGAGTTGTAGACACCTCTCCTTCCTTGGTCAACATAAAGACTCCTCCCCAACGACTGAGGGTTGAGAACACCCCTTGTGTCCTTCTGTCTGTGCAGAGTCCCCTCCCTAATGACAGATCACCTTTCCCCTGGGGAAAGGGGAAGAGTGGGCTTGGTGGCTCTGGCCTTGCACGAAGGCTTCTGACCTTGGCCTTTGCCCGATGGGCTTGTGGCTCTGCACCCCGCGTGTGCCCAGCTCCGGTCTGAGGAACCTTGCCCCAGTGCCCGCCCAGCTTTCGGGTGTCTATCCTCAGTGCACCTCTCAACCATGTCTGTTCTTTTCTCTAAACCCAAATCTTCCCTCCTAGACTCTTTGGGGGTCCTCTTAAATAAGTAGAGTTACTGGGGTTGCAACAGGTTCAGACACCTGAGCAGTTTAAAGCTCAGTTTAAAGCCAGGGGTAGCCTCCTTACCGGTGGAGGATGCTTCTTGGACAATCGACCCCTTGTGTGTAAGCTCATGGCTGCGATGTTTATAATTCACTGCCTCCAGATGTCTAGAGGCAAAGTCTACATACCTTTGGCCTCACAGCAATCATAGTGTAACAGTAGGGGGCAGCTTTCGGGATGGTTATAATTAGAGTGATTATGAGCCTCCAGGCTGGTTTGCTCATTTCTCTAGAACCCCCCCCCCCCCTGCCTCCCCCCCCCCCCAGTGTTCCCTGGAGGCCAAAATTGTTGCACACCCATTTCAGAGAGGGCTAAACCGAGGTACGTCCAGTATGCTTAAACCTCACTTTTTCAGAGGTTGTCTTTATACTTCTGTGCTTGGTTATGGCCAAGGCAGGAGGCTAGTGAATTGTTTGAGGCCAGCCCAGCTGTTGAGTGAGTTTGAGGCCAGCCTGGGCTATGTATGTTTCAAAAAAAAAATGCAATGAAAAATGTCTTCCAAGTCACTGGTTCGGGTTTCTGTGCACAAGGAAGTTAATTGCAAATAAGAAGGGGTCAAAGCGAGAAGGGACTGCCGCTCCTTTGTGAAGGAGGGAGGTGTGTGTGTGTGTGTGTGTGTGTGTGTGTGTGTGTGTGTGTGTGTGTGTATTCTGGAACAGGCTGGACTTTTGAGTGGGTCTGCTAACCCCGTAATGTCTTTGAGGCTCTGAGGATCGGGCATAGAGAAGCTGCTCAGCAAAGGGGTAGCCATTGGTTTGGCTTTTGTGTGTTTATGAGAGGGAGTGCACACGTGGGTGCCCGTTTGTGTTTGCAAAGGCCCTTGGTTGACGTCAGGTGTTTGCGTCTGTCACTCTCAACTTCACGTTTTGAGACAGGGTCTCTCAGTGAACCTAGAGTTTGGTGATTCGGCTGTGCTGACTAGCCAGTGAGGCCCCCGGTTGCCCCTGGGTTCACAACTCTTTCATCGCTAGGGTTACAGGTGTTCTGTTGAAGTGCTGGGGTTGTATGTGGGCGTTGGGAGGATTTGAACTCAGGGCCTCATGCCTGAGCACCCAGTGCTTTTACCCACTTAGCCATCTACGCAGCCCATGGTTTGGATTCTTATTAAGAAAATCCAAGAATTGTTAACACCTATGCTCTTCGAGGCTCCTTGGGGATCACTGGAAGGAAGTGGAGTTAATTTGCTTGCGTACCTGTGCACTTGGGCATACAAGTTCTGTGTATTCCTTGAGTTCTGTTTTTGCATTTTTGGTGATTAGTTGTTCCCCTCTGCCTGACTGTTAGTACCTGAGGAGGTGCCCAGCACATAGTAGGTGCATATAAATATTTGATCCCTAATGGCGTACAGGTCGCCAAGACATTGGAGTCTGTGCAGTAAACGTGCGCCTTCACGTGCTCACTGGCCGGGCGTGTGGCTCAGCCGGTACAGCGCTTCCCAATGCATGTAGGAGGCCCCTGGGTTTCATCTCTAGACTCACATAAAGCAAGCGTGAGTTGTACGTCTGTCATCACATACTCCAAAGGTAGGAGGGTCAGGAGTTCAAGGCCATCCTGGGTTGGATTGTATAGTGAGTGCATTTGCACCCAGCCTGGGCTACAGGAGACCCTGTCTCAACCAAGGATAATGAAAGTCCTTATTTTCCTGAAAATCCCCATACTTTGTAAATATGATGATCTCTTGAGTCCATCTCACGCCTCTTGAAAGCAGTGGCCACCGGCTAGCTGGCTGGCCGCTCGGCTAGGACGGCTCTTCCCTGTCTTCCTACTGGGTTTCTTTGTTTCCCTATTTTTAAATTTAATTAATTAATCAACTTATCCAGCTTGAGACCCGGTCTTCCTGTGTAGCCTCGGCTGGCATATGTGGACCAGGCTGTCGTCTAACTCACAGAGACTTGTCTGCCTCTGCTGTAGAAGCGCTGGCATTAAAGTAACACGCCATTATTTCCAGCTCTTCTGTTTCCCTGTTTTTTAAATTTAATTTTATTTATTATAATTGTGTATATGTGGGGGCAGCATGCATGTATCACAGTGTGGGGTCAGAGGGAGCTTTCAGGAGGTGGTTCTCTCCTTCCACTGTGGGCTCCGGAGAGTGGACTCAGGTCATGCGGCTTGGCTGCAAGCACTGTTACCCATCTCTCTTGCCCTTGTGCTGGATTTCTTAATAAACACTTGCTCTTTTGGATTGGAGCCTCCCCACCCCTGCTTTCGGGTAATCGTTAACAAAATCCTATCAAACAAATGAGTTGTGATGCCTCTCAGAGGCTTTGTGTAAGGCAAGGAACTTTCTAGAACATGAATATGTAATGTCCACCAACAGGGCACGCTTGCTGGACCTGGGAGCTGGCACTGGTGGTGAGGACCTATGTGATGTGTAAGAAAGGAATGGGCCTTTACTGCGAGAAGTGTCCCTAAAGGCGAGGTACCCAGTTCATCTTTGGGTGCAGTCTTGGTACTCAAGTCTTGGCTAAGCACTGGCTAACGCCCCCCCCCCCCCCCCCCCCCCCCCCCCCCGTTCCTTCCTTGATCAGGCTGGCTCTAGGCTGAGAGATAGAAGGCAAGACAGTGACAATTGGAAGCTTCTGAGTATTAGGGATATTAGTCAGGTTGACTTTTGGAGGCATGAGCCTTGCCTTCCGTGGGTCTTGTGTGTGTGTGTGTGTGTGTGTGTAGTACATATATGTGTGCTCAAGTGGGTGAGTGCATGTGCGTGAGGCCAGAGATCAATACCAGGTGTCTTCCTAAATTGCTTTCCACCTTATTTATTTATTTTACTCTTTTTTTTTTTTTTTTTTTTTCTTTTCAAGACAGGGTTTCTCTGTATAGCTCTAGCTGTCCTAGGATTCATTTTGTAGACGAGGCTGGCCTCGAACTCATAGAGATCCACCTGCCTCTGCATTCCAAGTGCTTGAATTAAGGGCGTGCACCACTACCACCTGGCTTACTTATTTTATTACATTTTAATTTTAAATTAATTTTTAGATTATTCGATTTTTGTATATGTGTGTGTGCCTGAGTGCACGTATGTGTATGTGCTCATATGTGTCAGGGCATGTGTGTGGAGGTCAGAGGACAACCTTGTGGAGTCATGTCTCTTCATCCATCTTTCCATGTGTCCCAGGGATCAGACTCAGGCCCTGAGGCTTGCATGGCAAGTGTTTTGACCTGCTGAGCCATCTTGCCAGACCCCAAGCAGGTCTTCTGAGCTTCAGCAGTTGGGGTCGGCTCATTCTGGGTTGTAGGGACTGTCCTAGATCTGCTAAGGTGTTTAGCGGGCAACACTTGGCTTCTGCTAGCCTGATGCCAGCATCTTCTGGCTGTCTTTAAGTTGTAACAATGAAAATAGCTTCAATCATGACAGAGTGTCTGTCTCAGACACTTGCCTGTAGAGGCCTTGCTTTTTTCCCTTTTCCTTGTTCTACTTCCATCGCCCTGCAACTCTTCTCTCTTTAGTCTACCTAGAAATACTGAAAATGTCCTAAACTCCATTATTCACTTTTGACCTCCAATTCTGCTGTCGCACTCTTGCTGTCTTGTCTGTTGGTTGCCATAGGACGCCTGGCTTGTGTCTGAACACAATCCCTTACCTTCCGGTTCTGTCTCCTGCCAACCTGGCTTCAGGAACCACCCTGAGTCTGAGACTTCCTGGGTCCTTCCTCATGAAAGGCGTTTTCACTTGTGGCCGGCTTTCCCTTGTTCTGCACTCCCCTCCGGCAGGGGTAAGCTTATTCTTTTCCTGTGTGCTATGTAGTTTGCCCTTCACCCGTCTCCTGTCCCACTGTGTCAGTTCTATCTCGTTTAAGTCTTTCTTCTACAAAAAGGGGTCAGTAAACTGTAGTGCTAAATTCACTATTTTTGTAAATAAAGTTTTATTGACACAGGGCCACACACCTTTGTGTACTCCTTCCTGACTATTGTATTGCTCTAATCTTAGGCCATGAGAAGTAGTAACAACAACAAAAAAATATTTACACTTTGGCTTTTCACCCAGAGTTTTCCAGATCGTGCTTTTTTTCTCTTTTTTTGAGGTGCTGAGGGTGATACCTAGGAACTTGAACATGGTAGACAAGTGCTCTGTCACTGAACAACTCTTCTTCCATTTCCTTCCTTCCTTCCCTCTCCTCTTCTTTCCTCTTCCTTCTTTTTCTTCCTTTTTACTTTTCCACTTCTTCCTTCCCCCTTCTCCTTTTTCTCCCTTCCCCCTCTTCCTCTGACTTATTTCTTTATTTTCTTCTTTTCATTTTGGAAACAGGGTCACATGTAGCCCAGGTCAGCCTCAAATTTGTTATGTAGCTGAGAAGAATGTTGAACTCTCTCTCTCATTTCTCCTCATCTTGCACGGCAAGATGGCAGGTGTGCACCATCACACCCGGTGTATGCAAAGTCGAGCAGGCAAGCACTCTATTAACGGGGCCGGGGCCATGTTGCCAGCCTGCTAGGTGTTAAACTTAACCAATTAGCCTTTATCTGCATTCAGCTGCCTACTCATAACTCGACACAAAGTCCTGACCCCTAGTCATTTAAGGAATACTGTTCTGGGGATGTGACTCAGTTGGTAAGGCGCTTGCCTAATGGGTCCTAGCCATAGTGCTGCGTGTGGGTGATCTCTCGTAACCTCAACACTTGGGAGGTGGAGACAGATCAGTTTAAGGTCATGTTCAGCTACACAGGGAGTCAAGGCCAGCCTGGGCTATTTGAAGAAGAACCTTGTCTCAAAACAAGGGGGCTAGGAAGGGCCTGGAGAGGTGGCTCAGTGGTTAAGAACACAGTTACTCTTTCAGAGGCCCTGAGTTTGGTTCCCAGCATCCAAATCAGGAGGCTCTTAACCGTAACTCCAGCTCCAGGCGTCCCTGAAGGAATGGACACACAGACACACAGCCAGTCATGGGTAAACACACTTAAAATAAGAACAACTGCATGTGAGGTTGCACACCTTTAACCCCAGCACTCAAGAGGCAGAGGCGTATCTCTGTAGTTCAAGGCTAGCCTATTGTACATAGTGAGTTCCAGGCCAGCCAAAGCCATATAGTGAGCGAGACCTTCTCCAAATGAACAAACCAACAAATAAGCAAACAACTCAAATCCGAAAAACAAAAACAAAACCCAATACTGTCCAAAATAACAAACAAAAGCCAAGCAACCCCTCCCCCACAAAAACGAAAAATAACCCCAAACCAACAAAACAAAACTTAAAAATAAAGAAATGTTATTTTTTTTAAAAAGTTACTGTTATTGGTTGAAGATTCTCTGTGAGCTGAGTGCTGTCCCCTTCTGAGACTCACCTTTTCCTTTGGGTAAATGGAGCCATTCACACACTGCTCTGCAAGTTCCCAAAGGTCGCCTTTCCCCCTCTTAATCCTTTAATTCCAAAATTCCATCCTGGCTAAGAACAAAAGGGGAGAAGGAAAATGACTCCTTTTTTTTACTCTTTTCTGTTTCTCCCCTCCTCTGCTCCCTAGTTCATACCAACTGCAAAACTTGCTTTTCCTATGTATTTACCTATTCTTTTGCTTTTATTTTATTCCCTCCCATCCATCCATCCATCCATCATCTTTTATCTCTTTTTTCTTCTTCTTCTTGAGACGGTGTTTTTCTGTGTAGCCCAGGCTGTCCTGGAACTCACTTTGTAGAACCAAGGATCTCAAACTCAACATCTGTCTGCCTCTGCCTCCTGGGATTAAAGGTGTTCGTCCACCACACCCAGCTTATTATTTTCTATGTAAAGATATTGTTTTAAGTATGTGCACGTATCTGTGTCGGTTTGTGCTTGTGAGTGCTGGACTCATGGAAACCGGAAGTCTATGTCAGATTCCCCTGGAGCTGGGGTTCCAGGCAGTTTTGAGCTGCCTAACAAGTGTGCTGAAACTAAGACCTGGGTCTCTGCAAGGGCAACACACACAACATACACTCCTAGCCATTGGGCCATGTTTTCAGTCCCATTGTTACACATTTCATCAATGGCCAGACTCCCTCATACGACTTCTTTGTTGTTATTATTTTTAATTAGTTAATTCATTTATTTAAAAATTTCCTAAGGCAGGATTTACTCTGTAGCCCGCCTAGCCTGGAACTTGTGACAATTGTTCCGCCTGTGCTTCCAGGGTGCCAGGATTATACATCTGTGCCCAGCTTCCACCTCTTTGTGATGGCATAACTCCATCCCTATAATCTTTTTTTTTTTTTCCAGAATGAAAGAAAAAATCCTGTAATTAGATGAATAAATTCTTAAAACTGAAATGTTTGGTCCTCTTATCCTCAGGCCTGGGGATTTACAAAATTGCTTAGTTGCTCTAGATTAATTCTCATGACAATACTTGTGCTGATTTGAGGATATTTAAAAAAAAAAAAATTGAAGCTTTGAGTTTGCAGGCCAGCAGGGTGACACTTCATGTTCTTCGACAGAGAGCTGGTCAGTTCATGCTGTTTTCATATCTGGGAATCATTGTATGCAGAAGTTTTGGGGTGTGTGTGTGTGTTTTCCCCTACAGTATCTTGTGTAGTTCAGGATGGCCTCAAATTCACTGTGTAGCTAAGGCTTATCTTGAACCCCTGATCCTCCTGCCTCTGCCTTCTGAATGCTGGGACTATAGACACACACTCCCACACCTGGATAGAACCCAGGGCTTTGTGCATGCTAGGCAAGTACTTTACCCACCAAGCTACAGCTGGGGCCCACAACTGTCTATTTGTGTGTGGCATATTAGGCTTCCTGTTTGTTCATTTTTTTTGAATCTTTTGATGGTGAGCTGGCTGCTTCAAGTGGCCCCTCTGCATATTTTGAAGGCATCGTCTTTTATCCCTGAGGCATGCAGGCTGTGTCTCACTTTGAAAATCGGTGTACTCAGAGATACTTGCTCATTTGTGTTCATTGCTGCAGTGTGCAGAATAGCCAAGATTAGAAACAGCCTAGATGTCCGTTGATAGATGGGGGGGGGGGGAGAGGTCTGTAAAATGGAGTTTTATGTAGCCTTGAAGAAAAATGTAATCATGGCATTTTCAGGAAAATGAATATAATTAGAGGTCATTATGTTAAAAGGAAATAATCCAGACTCAGAAAGACAAACATCACCTACCTCATGTTCTCTTTCATGTATGGAACATAGGTTTAAAAGTATGTATGGTGTGTGTGTGTGTGTGTGTGTGTGTGTGTGTGTGTGTGTGTGTGTGTGTGGTGTGTCTGTGTATGGTGTGTGTATGTATGTATAATGTGTTTGTGTGTGTGGTATGTAATGTGTATGTGTGTATGGTGCGTGTGGTATGCATTTGTGTGCGTAGTGTGTACCTGTGTGTGTATGGTATGTGTGTCTGTGTGTTTATACAGAGGATTGTGAGAGGGAAAGGAAGTAAATTTAAGAGGAGTGAGACATCAGTTGATGGAATGCATATGGTATGATAGTGAAGTCAAAGGTGAGCTGAGGTGGGGTGGAGTAGAATGCTTCCCTAGCACGCACAGAAGGCCCCACCCCCAGCGCTACGTAAACAAGACCCCTGCTGCCATCCCAGCACTCAGGAGGTGGAGGCAGGAGGATCAGAAGGATCTGTTGTCCTTGGCTACATGGTGAATCTTAGGCCAGATTGGGCTACATGAGACCTTATCTCAAAAGTAAATAAATTCATGATTGTGGGCAGACATTCAGAGGAACCCAGCCCGTTATCAGGTAATTGATGATGTTCCACAGTACAGAACTAACGTGAGCAACGGGTCATAGGTGTTTCTCATGACTTGTGGTGTGACAGGTTTGTTGGGGCTGGTCAGTTTCCTATCTAGTGCTCTTTGGGATGCAAATGATTGTTTCCGCTAATGTTTTCATTCTCACGGAGGTCCTTGCTTATACCTTCTCGGAAGCTCCTTTAGTGGCTCAGGACACTCCAGGCTTGAGCTCCAGTGAACAGGCCGGACTAGGCTAGACAGTACTGCACTCACTTTGGAATTTAACAAACTAATTAAAGAAAACTTTTAAACATTTATTTATTTTGTGCATATGGGTGCTTGTGGAGGTCAGAGGACAACTGGTAGGATTTGGCTCTTTCTTTCCCCCCTGCGGATCCCAGGGTTCAAACCAAGGTCGTCGAGCTTGGCAGCTGGCAACGTTTATTCCCTGAGCCATCTCAACAGCCCACAATTCTGAGAGTTTAGAAACCTGTTTTGTTTCCAATAGGGGAAGTTTTCTGCTCTGCCTGATGAAGGGTGCAGGTTGGTTCCACTGCAGTGTGAGGAAGGCGTGTGTAACGTCTTTTCTCTTTTGCTTTTTTGGGAACATGCAAAGTGTTGGAACTTTTGTAAGCTGTGTTGGTCCAGAGTGGGGAAAAGTGACACAGGGACAAGAAGGAACACACAACTACAACACTGTGCCTGTTTGAAGTGTGTGTGTGTGTGTGTGTGTGTGTGTGTGTGTGTGTGTGTGTGTCCATCTGTCTGTCTACTTGTCAGCATTGTAGAATTCTATTTTGTTGACCCCATCTTCCCTGGTAGATCGGAACTCCACAGAATCTGAAGATCTGTCTAGACTTTTGACATCCCAATCTTGTACCTGTAGAGGATTGAGTATGTGCCTTCTTCCTCGGAGGGGAGGGAATTCTTTAGGTTCTTTGGATGTGCATGGCGTATGTGTGCTTGCATGTTTGTGTTTGTGGGTGGTGGTGCTGACCATGTATGTCTGAATGTTTGTGGATGCCAGATTTTGACGTCACTTGTCTTTCTTGATCACTCTCTGACTTACATATTAAGAGTCTGTCATTCGACCCTGAAGCTGGCTGATTTGGCTAGTCTAGGTAGCCATCTTGCTGTGGGTTACTTGGAGCTCTGAGATTGGAGGTGGCCACTCTGTCCAACCACAATTTAAGTAGGTGCTGGGGATCTGAACTCTGGTCTTCACACTTGCAGAGAAAGCGCTTTATGTCTTATAACAGATAGCATTAGTTGTCAACCTGACACAGCCTAGAATCACCTGAAAAGGGAGTCTCAAGGAAGAATTGTCTGTGTTGGGTTGACCTGTGGGCCTGTTTGTGGCAGATTGTTTTAAGTTAACTAATATGGGAAGACTCATCCACTATGGGTGACACCATTCCCTAGCAGGGGTCCTGAACTGTGTAAAAGAGGTGACATTAGGTGAGCATGTGTGATCAGCTTTTTGATGTTCCTTCCTTGATGTCCTCCCTGCTATGATGAGCTGTAATCTGGAGTTGTAAATTAAAATAAGCCCATTCTGCGTTAAGTTGCTTTTGTCAAGGCATTTTATAAGAGCATCAGGAATGAAAATAAGACACCTGCTGAGCCATCTTCCGAGTCTAAAGAAGTTCTGAGGGATACCTTTGGAACCACATGGTGGCATCAGCTTCCGTGTAGCTCATTTGATTTGAGAGGGAGGTCCTCTGGGTGCATCAGCCTGCACACATGCCCAACAGTTGTGGGAGAAGTTTGCAGAAGAATAATGGTCCAGATAGGGGAGGCCTGTCACCCCTCTGCCACCTTAAGCTCACCCTTTGTCTCTCTCTCTCTGTTGGTAATAACAGAAGAGTCTTCCATTTTGTGTCAGTCACTTGTCTCATTGCTGTGACCAGTCATTTGATGAACATGACTTGAAGACGGACAGGAGGGAGGGTTTATTTTGGCTCCCGGGATCATGGCTTGGGAGGCATGGCTGTGGGAGCCTGAGGCAGCTGTTCACCTTGCATCCACATTCGGGAAGTACAGAGAGGCGGGTGCTGGTGCTCAGTCTGCCCCCTCCTCATGCAGTCCAGTCTGCCCCCTTCTGCTGCTGCCCAGCTTTAGGGTGGGTCTTCCCGCCTCAGTTATCCCAATCTAGAAACTACTTCACAGATGTGCCTAGAAATTTCATTCTGTGACGATTCTAAATCCTGTCCAGTTAACAGTGAAAATCAACCACCACAGGGCTGGAAGGTGGCCCACTGCTTGGAACTGAAGATGTGCTCACCTGTGAGGACAATCATGAGGACCACGTATCAGCTCCCAGGGGAGCCCAGAAAATTCAGGGGACCCTCTACTAGTTCCAGTCTGGGAAGGTGGAGACAGGGCAGCCGTATCATTTAGTTCTGGGTTTGATTGACAGACTCTGCCTTAGCGAGTAAGGTGGAGGAGCGACCAAGTATGATTCCACCCCCCCCCCCCGCAACCCCTCCCCCACCAAAGCAACAGGGTTTCTCTGTGTAGCTTTGGCTGTCTTGGACTTGCTTTGTAGACCAGGCTGGCTTCTAACTCACAGCCATCCGCCTGCCTCTGTCTCCCTGAGTGCTGGGATTAAAGGCGTGCGCCACCACGCCCGGCTCAAGTATGATTCTTGACTTCAACCTCCAGCCTCCGCATGTACACGTAACCCCTCACCCACAAACGTGTCCACATTTACACTGCATACCATGCATTCCATGAAAATTGAAAGACAAAATAAAGAGGTTAACCGTCATACTTTTCATCCAGGTAATATCCTTTTCTTCCCTGGGCTCATGACTCATGAGTTTCTCATAAGAGGAAAGAGGTGGGAGAGAGGACCAGGACTTGCTTATGGCCACACAGCTGGGAAAAAGCAGAGGAGGGATTTGAACACAGGATTATTTCCCTAGGGCTCTGTTTGCAAACCGACCTCAACACCCGGTGAACTCACATAGTCCAGAGCCCAAATCCACAAGTACAAAGAATTTTGGTAGTGCAAGCTTTTCTAGCCTGGGGAGATGGCTTGTTACGTAAGACAATTTACTATGCAACCCCAAGGAGCAGAGTTCAGATCCCCAACACCTGTCTAAAACAAAACAAAAGAAAAAAAGCAGACAGAAGTGGAAACATGCACTTGCATCCCTGCACTGGAAGTTGGAGACTGGAGGATCAATTCGATTTCTAGGATACTGTTCACATACGTAAGCTGCATGTCCTTTTACTTACCATACACACAAGTGATACTGGATCACACAGCCTGCCCAGTCTTGGAGGTCTTTCTGTGTCATCGAAGGGAGCTTCCTGGCATTGTTTTATAGTATTCTGTCACATCTGGGGCTCCCTGAGAGATCCTGTTTTTTGTCTCCCTCACTACCTGCCCTGCAAGGTGTGGAGGACCATCTCTAAGTAGTTGAACAAAACCCCACAGTTCTCTTTTATAACCCATGAAATCAGAGGATAACTTGTTGAAGTTGGTTCTCTCCTTCTATTATGTCAGCCCTGGGTGTTGAACTTAGGTCATAAGGCACGGTGATACTATTGTATGCCTTGGGATAGGGGACCAGGAACAGTTTTGGAGGCAGCTATGACTATGGAACAGGGATGCTGATGGTTGAAAACAGAGAGACTCAAATTCTGAGCATAAAAAAAAAAAACAAAAAACAAAAAACATTTTCAGAATCTGCTGGGCACTACCTTCCTTACTCCTCCCAGCACATCTCTTTTCCTGTCATTGCAGTGGAGAGAAAGCCACAGAAGAAGAAACTTCCAAGATGGCTCAGGTGCCATTTTTTCCTCCTACAATTCTCACGCTCCTAGAAAGCAGGGGTCAACCCTTTCTAAGGAAACATTCTGTTTTGAGGGCTGCCTCGATGGCTTGGTGAATGGGTGCTTGCTGTGAAACCAGGTGGGTCCCAGTGCAGATCTCCAATATCCATGCAGGAGCAGGGCGTGGTAGAGTCTGATGGGTCCTGGGAACTCACTGGCCAGAAGTCTAGCTGAAGCTAATGAGCCTCAGTTTCATGGGAGACCCTGTCTCAAGGCAGTAAGGTGCAGGGTGATGGAGGAAGGCACCCAGTGTCCTGCTCTGTGTACTTGCACACACTTTTTCTTATTCAGCTCAGTCCAATATGGTAGCCCCTATCCACGTTCTGAGATACTTGAAACTGGCCGGGGACACTAGTTTTAGACTATGTTTTTGTAATTATTTTTTTAACATTTATTTATTTTTGTATGTATGCATAGGGGCTCATGGGGAAGTCAGAGGATAGCTTGGTAGTATCCAGTCTCCCTCCACCATGTGGATCCTGGGAATGGAACTCTAGTCATCAGACTGGGCAGCAATAGTCTTGACCCATTGAGCCATCTTTTTGGCCCTTAAATAAAAAGATTAAATAAATAAATAAATAATAAAGTGGTCAGGATCAAAAGAAACCCCATTTCTCCAAATTCTGGTTGTTGGACAAAAGGCAGCATTCCTCAGGAACTTGTGTAGCCAGCAGGTAGGTGTGTGCGCGTGTGTGCGTGTGCGTGTGCGTGTGCGTGTGCGTGTGCGTGTGTGTGTGTGTGTGTGTGTGTGTGTGTGTGTGTGTGTGGTGTGTGGTGGGACGCTACTAAAAGTAGCCGCTTCCCTTTATCACTGACAGAAGGGACAGGTGACTCTCTGTGGTGCCTGTTAGCACACCAAAGCGCATGGTGGCCCCCAGGCCCCCACAGGATCACAACCCTAAACTTCTCCAGTTCCTGAGCTTTTCCCTCTCTCCCCAGCTACTCATTGTTCTTAGAAACCTGCTTTTTCAGCTATGCTCTCTCTTGGTCTTCTCTTTTGTCGGCACTCTGTCCTCCTCTCTATGTCCCTCCCTCCCTCTCTGCTCTACTCTGCTCCTGCTTCTCTCATGGCCAGACCCAGTCCGCTGGCCCTGTTCAGTCTGCTACTTTCTCTCTCCGCTCTGAACTCTTCCAGATGCCGCTGGTGGCTCTCTGTCTCTCACCTACAATAAAAACCTTCCCTTAAACATGCCGTGGAGCCGTCAGTTTATACAGTGTATCTGTTTGTTTGTGGGTATGTGACTGAGTGCACATGCCCTTGGAGGCCAGAGGTGTTGGACTGCCCCTTGGAGCTAAGAGTTATGTTATAGGTGGTTGTGAAACCACCCAACGTGGGTTCTGGGTCTTCGACAAGACCATTACAAGCTCTTAACCACCAAGCCATCTCTTCAGCTCCCGCCCCCCCCCCCCCCCCCCGCAAATGTGCTGGGTAGTCTCTGTATGCGTGAGCACATGTAGGTGTATATGGATGCCAGAGGTTGACATCAGGTTAACCCCTCTAAAATCGATCTCTCCACCTTACTTGTTGAAATGAGGTTAAGGCTGAGTTGATTAGGTTCGACAGCCTAACCAACCTCTGACAGGCCCGTGTGGCCGTGCTGTAAGCACATGACCCACAGAGCCACTTCCACAGTCCTCTGCTGTGTGTGTGCTTTTTTGCTTATTCATTTTTTTGCCACTGGTCCTCATGTCGCTCAGGCTTGTCCGGCTCTCACTGCAGCAGGAACACCTGAGTGCTCGAACCCCTGCTACTTCTGACCCTCACCAACTGAGTGCCGGGAAACCTGTGTGCGCCACTGTGCCCAGTTAATGTGGTGCTGGTCAGCCTGGGCTTCATCAGACGCTTATCTCAAGAGCGTCGTCATCAACAACATAAACAATAAACGACGACAACAACTGGGTGGGGTGTGACAGCATAAGCATAACCGTTGTCCCAGCTCTGAGGAGGCTGAGCTAGAAGGATATTGGGTTCAAGGCTAGCCTGGGCTACAAAACAAGACCTAGTGTCAAAGGACTGAATCACAAAGGAAGACATCAACAAAACAACCAGGGGGTGGAGAGAGGCAGGCACGAGTGAGGGATGGGCTGAAGGCTGGGAGAATTTTAGCTGGTGATGGGACTTTTCTACTTCCTGCCACATACTTATTTAGACTTGATTTATGTTATGTGTGTATGACTGTTTTGCCTGCGTGTATGTCTGTGTGCTACGTATGAACCTAGTGCCTGTGGAGGTCAGAAGAGGCCGTTGGCTCCTCTGGGACTAGAGTTGCACATGCTTGTGAGCTGCTGTTAGGGTGCAGGGAATCAAACCAAGTTGCTGTCTCTGCCAGAGCAGCCAGGGCTCTCAACTGCTGAGCCATCTCTCAGGCCCCTTCCTTAAACCATGAAGTATCCCTGATTCCCACTCACAAGGGTGGAGTTGGGGGGAGGGGCTGCGAAGCTGCTGGAATTCCTACAAAAATTTCTGGTGCTAATTCCAACATCTTCTGGGTATTTTTTAAAAAAAAAATTTTTTTTTTCTGTTCCAGCAGTAAATTGCTCTATTGTTTTCAACTCACTGAGATGCGTCAGAGTTTAATAAGTTAAGAGCTAGATTCGCAGGGGAGATTAAAAAAAGCAAAGTGCTTCTTTATTGCCCCTGCAATTAGATCCTTTTAATCTTTATTTATGGTAAGTTAAGTGAGACAGAGTTTGCATGCTATATAGCTCTTCCTCCTCCGTGGCTTTGAGTGTATTCGTAGGGTTGTGCAGAGGTTGCCCTGCCGCACTCAGTGTTAAAACGATTTCATTATCCTCCAAGGAACCACAGGCCCTTTAGCCCTTCTCCTTGGCTCCCGACAACTACTAGTCTGTGTCCTGATCCTCTGAGGTTTGCGTCCTCCGGACACTTATATAAGTGGAGTTAAACACTTTGTGGACTTTAGGGTCCAGTGTTTTCACCAAATGTGTGGTGTTTTTCAAGGTGCATCTGTATGGTAGTGTACCTCAGAACTTTATTTCTCTTTACTGCTGGTTAATATTCCTTTTGTATGGATATGCTGCAAAGGTGAGTTTCTAAATGGTGTTGGGTGGTATCTGGTCTTTGGCTAGCGTGAAAAATTCTGCTGTGGACAGTTGCATGCAAATTCTTTGTGTGAGCATATGCCTTCATTTCTGTTGGGTGTACATGAGTGGATTTGTGTGATCTTTGTGTGTGTGTGTGTGTGCGCGCGCGTGCGTGTGCACATACACATATTTGCATGTGGACCCCAGAGGTCACTTTTTTTCTAAACAAATTTTTTTTTCATTCAATATATTTTGATTATGATTTCCCCTCTCCCAGTTCCTACCAGATCCTTCCCACCTCTGACCTACCCAACTTTGTTCTTTTTCTTTCTTTAAAAAAAAAAAACCAGAAAAAACCAAAGCAAAACAAAACACAAAACAACACGTGACAAGCGCCCCCCCCAAAACCTACAGAAATAAAAATCAAAATAAACAAACTAAAGAACAGTAAAACAAGAATGCCCAAACAAAGCAAAACGAGACTAAAAAAGAAAAAAAAGTGTCTACAAAAATACCATTGAGCTCATATCGTATTGGTCAACTTCTCTGGGATCAGTTGCTGGTAGCTTCCTGGTGAGAGGTGGGAGCCTGTGTCCATTTTGTCTTTTTAGTGCTGGGACTCAGTCTGTATTGAACCTGTGCAGGCCCTGTGCGTACCGCTGTGGTCTCTGTGAGTCTATATGTGCATCAGTCCTGTTTTATCTAGAAGACACGATTTCCTTGGAGTCATCCATCTGTCTGGCTCTTTTTCTACTTTTCTGCTCGCTCTTCCACTTTGCTCCCTTATTCCTGAGGGGAAGGGTTTGACATCTCTTTTGGCACTAAAAGGTCCCAGGTCGCTCGTTGCCTCCATATTGTCTAGTCGTGGGTCTCTGTTAGTTGCCATGTACTGCAAGAGGAAACTTCTCTGTCGATAGGTGAGCGAGGTACTGATGTATGGTATAGCAATGCGTCATTGGGAGTCATTTTATTGCTCTCTTCCTTTAGCAGAATTATTGTATTAGGCTTTTTTCTAGGCCCATGACCTATCTAGTTTCAGGTTCTTGGTCACTTTAGCATTTTCAGGTATGGATTCCATCTTATGGAGTAAGCCTTAAATATATTTAGAGAGTAGTTGGTTACTCCCATAGCATTTGTGCCAATATACCAGAGGCCATTCTTGCATAATTCTTTAGGTGCTGTCCACCTTGGTGTTTTGCCCACCCCTCCCCCCCAAGACAGGGATTCTCTGTATGGCCTTGGCTGTCCTGGACTCGCTTTGTAGACCAGGCTGGCCTTGAACTCACAGTGATCCACCTGCCTCTCCCTCCCGAGTGCTGGGGTTAAAGGTGTGCGCCGTGCACCGCCTGCACCTCCACCTTGTTATTTTGAGGTAGAGTCTCACTGAGCCTGGAGCTCACTGTTTAAGGTAGGCTGGCCTGCTTGTGAGCCTCCAGGATCTTCCTGCTTCTGCCTCCCCAGCACTGGCACTGTAAGTGTATGCACCTGTGCCTATTTTGTAAAAAACGTGGGCTTAAAGTATGGATCATGGGTCTTCATGTTTGTGTGGCAAGGACTTTACCAAGTGAGCCTTTTCTCTCTCTCTCTTTTTTTTCTATTTTGCATTTGTAGTTCCTTGATATGTGTTTGCATATTAGCTTGTGTATGATTGCATGCGTTTGTGCCTATGTGTGGACACATATGTATATCTTTCATGAGGCAAGTGAGGCAGGGTCTGTCATTTGAACCCAGCGGTCACCTATTCAGTTAGTCTATCAAGTTTGTTCCGAGCATTTTCATCATCGTCACCCAAGTGCTAGGACCACAGGTAGGCTCCACATCTGCCTGCCACTCATGTGGGTTCTGGGATCAAAACTGTGCTCCCCACATTTGTAGGGCAGTGTGGGTTTCACCACTGACCTGTTTGACTAGCCCTTGACTAAGTCCTTTGAACGTTGCTTGCTCTCTCCTTGCTTGCTCAGCCCAGGACCCCAGGCCCTGGGATGGTGTGCCTTACAGTCAGGGTACGCCTGCCTTTCTCAGTTAACTCAGTGTAGGAAGTTCCTCACGGACACACCCAGAGGCTTGTCTCCTGGGTGCTTCTAGATCCTATCCACACGTCATTCAAGATTTATGGGTCTCTGCCTGTCAGTATATCCATGTGTGGAAGCTATGGAGTTGTCTCTGGCCAGGAGCTCAGACCTACTTGGCTTTGACCTACATGGGCTTTGAGCTGGTTTCCTGATCTTCACAGCTGTCTCCCAGGCTGGGCTTTACCACTGCCTGGGGGGGGGGGGGGGCTCCTGCTCTGTCCAGAGCCAGGCTGGCAAGTGTCTTGGGCAGTGGGGGTGGTTTTACTGTTGTTCAGGCCTGTGAGCTTCTAACTTCCTCGTGAATAAGTGTGTGGCTTTCCTGTTAATTGAGTTTAATGTGCTCTGTGTGGGTTATGAAGTAAGAGCACTGAATCCCCAAGTCAGTTTTGCAACGTCTTCCCAATTTGTGCTTCTTTTTTGTGGGTCCTTCCCAGAGTAGATTCCCCTGCCTCTGTCTGTGTGTGTGTGTGTGTGTTCATGTGTATGTGCATACCTGTGTGTGATGTGTGTGTGTACTTAAACATGTGCACATCCATGTGGACTGCTGTCGCTCAGACACCCTATTGTTTCAGGCAGGGTCTCTCATTATCCTGGACCTTGGTAGCCTGGCTAGCCATTGATTGCCAGGGAGCCACCTATCTCCACGTTCCCAGTGGAGAAACTCTAAGCGCTCACTACCAAGGCATAGAGTTCAGGTCCTCAGGGCTTGCAAGGCAGCGCAGCATCCACCGAGCCATCCTTTCAGCTTGGCTTCTCTTATCCTGAGACACGGTTTCATTATTTTGGTCAGCTTCAACCTATCTGTTCCTTCTGCCTTAGCCCTGTAAGTTTGGTAAGTAGCTGGGACTGGTGTGTGTGTGTGTGTGTGTGTGTGTGTGTGTGTGTGTGTGTGTGTGTGTGTGTGTGTGTGTCCCACAGTGCATATGTGGAGGTCAGAGGATGTTTCTTTGTACTCTGTGGGTCCCATGCATTGAACTCCACTTGTCAGGTTTGGGCAAGCACCTTTGTGTGTTTAGCCATCTCAGCGGCCTCCAGGGTGGATTTTTAAAGAAGATCTTTAAAAGACTCTATTTGCCTCAAAGATATTGGGTGTTTTGGAATAAGCAGGGGTTGTATGGGTGCAGTGGGCTCTGGTTGCTAGGAAATGCTACCTAAGCAGTCTGATTCTGACGGATGCTAACTCATATGTAAGGAACACAAAAAAGAGAAGGACCTGAATACAGGCCTTCACAGGAAGGACACGCAGGGAAGGCTGCTGGGGTGGGCGGCTTCCGAATGGCCCAGAGGGCTCATGGCCTGCAGCGGAGGAGGAGGAGCAGCGCCCCACCTGCAAGTCCCGGAGCAGCCAGGAGGAGCTGGAAGACAGCTCAGCTGCTACACCGGTTACCTTTTCCCTGGAAGCATAGGGACAGAGGAGAAAGACAAGGGAGAGGGGGAGGAGGGGAAGAAAAAAGAAGCTGGGGAGATGGCTCAGCCAACAAAGGACCTGCCTTGTAAGCACGAGGAACTGAGTTTGATCCCCAGAACCCACGAACTCAGGTGTGGTGGCCCATGCCTGTGATCCCAGCTGGGCTGCAGAGGCAGAAGGGTCCCCGGGGCTCCCTGCCCGCCAGCTGATCGGACACAGTGATCTCTAGGCCAGAGAGAGACTGGCTCAAACTGATAGTGGAAGGCATCGGAGGAGGAATGGCACTGCTGTCCTTTGCCAGGGTGTGGGGTGGGAGTTGCGAGTGCACAAGACAGCCCCAGAGATCCATGTTATATATTTGGAGGAAATAAACATCAACGCTGGTGTCATGAATTGTGCACCTACTGTATACTGTCCCATGTGTGGGCGTTTACCTTGAATTCATCATTTCCTTTGTTGTTCCTGACAGGTCATGTGACATTGTGGACAGGGAGTTTTGTCATGTTTGAGAGAGTAGTTGTTTAGCGTGATGGTTTGCTTCCTGTTGCTTTGATTAAAAACTATGACCAAAAGCAACCTGGGAAGGAGAGGGTTAATTTCAGTTTTATAGCTTGTAGTCTGCTATGAAGGGAAGTCAGGGCAGGAACTGAGCCAGAGACAATGGAGGAACACTTTCTACTGGCTTGCTTAGCGAGCTTTCTAGGACAATTCAGGACCACCTGCATCGGGGTGGCACCAACCCACAGTGGGCAGGGCCCTTCCTCATCAATCATCGATCAGGAAAATATCCCACAGACTTGCCTGCAGGCCAGTCTGATGAAGGCAGTTTCTAAATTGAGGTTCCCTCTTCCCAGATGACTCAAGGTTGTGTCAAGTTGACAGAAACTAACCAGTATACATGGCTAAAGGCATGGAGGTTTTCAGAAGTATTGAGCACTGTGATTATGGAGCGGACAGGGCCATGGGAAGCCATGGGAGGGTGTTGAAACTTGGCAGGCACACCACCCTGAGGAGAATCAGCACTCCCTTTGTGTTTGAGCAAAGCGATTGGAGATTGGATTTCCTGGGAAGCACTAGCCACACCCAGGTGAAAGGGAATTAGGCCTTGATTGGCAGCCAGGAGGGCAGGCCAAGGAAGTAGAGCCAGCCAGGGAGGTGGGTGAAGACAAAACCAACACATGTGGTTTTTCTCTTGCCCCGTTTTAATGTGAGCACGGTTGTTCCTGTCAGTCATTTTCGTGAAGAACGCCCATGCTCGGGGACACTGGGCTGGGGTCGGCTGCTTTTGCCTCTGTGCTTGACATCTTACTCAACTCTCGGTAATCCTGTTGAGCCGATTGCCCCATAGATAGGGTGATGATTATATTAAGGTCTCAAACTGGGCCTGCCAAAGGAATTATGTTCTTTGCCTTTTGAAAGAAGTTATTTAGGCATGGGTGCTTTACAAGGAAAGCCATTCATCAGAGCTGGCTTAGGAATTTGAAATGCAGAGCCCACAGTGGGTGACCACAAAGTTGGCACTGGCCCTAATTGTAGCTTTCCCGTTTTCGCTGGTGGGGATTGGACAGAGGGCCTTTGCATAGTAGGCAGGGACCTCTACCTCTGAACCACTGCCCCATCTCTTCACTGGAGAATTCTAGGCGTGGGTTCTGAGCCACACCCTTAGCCCCTCACTGGGAGATTCTAGGCAGGGGCTCGACACCTGAACCATGTCCCCTAGTTCATTCTATGTTATCCTCAAACTCACAGGCCTCCTGCCTCAGCCTCCTGATCACTGGGGTTACAAGTGGCCACCACCCCTGGTACACCATCTATCTTTATCTGTTTATCCACCCATGGACAGTTAGAGCAATGGCTGTTACCAGAAAGATAAGAAATAACTAACACTGGCAGGACTATTAAGGGAGGGGAGATCTTACATACTGCTGGTGGGATTGTCTTCCGGTCATTGGGAAGCCATTATAGAGGCTCTCCAAAGCCTCCAAAGATGGTTCTCCAAAGCTCATGAAATCCGGATATGGAAGAGCCTCCTATTCATGTTGACTGTAGCACTGCCACTGTTAACAACTAGGAAGATTGAAAAGGAGTCCTGGCTCTTTTTCTCCATTAAGTTTTTTTGGTTGGAATCCAGAGGGATGGGTTTCAAGCTATGTCATTTTATGTGTCTATGTGATTGTACCTTGCTCATCACCCCTGCCTTACTTGGCTCTCTGCCTACCCACTGTTGTCTTTCTTTATACCAACTGGTCTCCTTTCTGCTTCTGTCATGCACATACACAATGTGTGTGTATATGTGTGTGTATGTGTGTGTGTGTATAATATATGTAATTATTTAATTCTTTCTAGTTGACTAATACTCCATTGTTTCTACATGCATCATATTTTCTATGTTATATGTTATTATTCCTTTTCTGAAACAGGGTCTCAAATAGCTCAGACTGGCCTCTGACTCACTATGTAGCCAAAGATGAACTCCTGACCCTCCTGCCTCTACCTCCTAAGTGCTGGGAGTAGAGGCATGTGCCGCCATGTCTGGTGTGTGCTCAGGATGGAGCTGATGGCTTTGTGCATGGTGTAGGATATTTGATTGCACTGTGAACCTAGAGATTATGTTGTTGACTGAAAACCTGTTTCAAGTTGTGGGGTGGCTCAGACCTAGCATGCACCTTTAATCCAAGAACTTTTTGCTTCAGTATTGTAAAAAGGATTAAATAAAGTTAACCCTACGTCAATAGATAGAGCAGGCAACCAGTTGACCGGAAATGAACATAGGGAAAAAAAAATCATAGAGTAAGAGGAAGTCAGGAGGATGGATAGAGAGACACACAGGAAGTAGAAGGGAGGGGCATTCTGTTTGAGGGTTTTTTGAGATGGCATGGGGAAGGAGGCTTTTCTTTCTAGGATGTTCGGTGAGGAGGAAGGTCAGCTGGGCATTTTTTCTGCCTCTCTGAGCTAGCAGGCTTTTGCTCCAGCATCTGACTCCTGAGTATTGGTAAAATGAAGTACTGGGATTTTGTTAAAAACAACCCGTGCACACCAGGTAACTACTCTACCAGTTG
This sequence comes from Acomys russatus, assembly GCF_903995435.1. Classification (NCBI taxonomy): domain Eukaryota; kingdom Metazoa; phylum Chordata; class Mammalia; order Rodentia; family Muridae; genus Acomys; species Acomys russatus. The sequence continues at coordinate 29,954,793 of NC_067155.1, forward strand.
AGGCACACACAGTTTAGCTCCATTCATTGGGTGCTTGTTTCATAACTTGTCTAATGTCAAGGTGTCTGTGTATAATATGGGCCTCATTTACTTTATCTGTTTATCTGTGGGTTGATGGACATTTAAACTGCTTTGACACCTCAGCTATTGTAAGGAGAGCAACAGTGGGCGTCAGTGTGCAGGAGTCTCTGTGATGTGTTGACCCAGAGTGCTCTGGGATATATACCCCCGTGTGTGTGTGTGTGTGTGTGTGTGTGTGTGTGTTAGAGGCCAGAGGCCAATTTCAAGTGTCAGTTGTTCCTCAGGAGCCCTCCACCTTGATTCATGAGGCAGAGTCCCTTACTGGCCTGCGGTTCACTGATACAAGTTACCCAGTGAGCCGTGGGGATCCAGCTGTCTCTGCATGTCCCCAGCCCTCACACACATGTGCTGCTGCACCAGCTTATCACATGGGTCCTGGGCATGGATGTTACGTATTCATACCTGTGCAGCAAACACTTTGTTGTCTCCCCAACTCTGGGCCTCTCATTCTGTTAGCCGTTCTAGAGTCCCTGGCTCATCTACTTTGCTTTCATTATCTGCCCTCTAGTGTGCCCTGGCATGGACATCCGGAACAACCTGACCAGGCTTCATGAGCTGGAGAACTGCTCGGTCATCGAGGGCCATCTGCAGATCCTCCTGATGTTCAAAACCAGACCTGAAGACTTCCGAGACCTCAGTTTCCCCAAACTCATCATGATCACAGACTACCTGCTTCTGTTCCGTGTCTATGGCCTGGAGAGCCTGAAAGACCTCTTCCCCAACCTCACGGTTATCCGCGGCTCCCGCCTCTTCTTCAACTATGCCCTGGTCATCTTTGAGATGGTCCACCTGAAGGAGCTGGGCCTCTATAACCTCATGAACATTACCCGGGGCTCTGTCCGCATCGAGAAGAATAATGAACTCTGCTACCTGGCCACCATTGACTGGTCCCGGATCCTCGATTCTGTGGAGGACAACTACATCGTACTGAACAAAGATGACAACGAGGAATGTGGGGATGTCTGTCCGGGCACTGCTAAGGGCAAGACCAACTGCCCCGCCACCGTCATCAATGGGCAGTTTGTGGAACGGTGCTGGACACACAGTCATTGTCAGAAAGGTATGCTGGAGGGCAGCGTGGCTTTAGGCATTCCTTCGTAGTTAGTAGACCCAGGAGCAGTAGGCTTCTGTAGAAGTTTAGGTGAAGGCTATAGAGTGCAAACCCTCAAGGGTTTGGTAGAAAGTCTATCTTCACCAAAATACACTCATCCCTTTTATTTGTGACAGACACATTCCACTGTGGTGAATATATATATTGTGTGTGTGTGTGTGTGTGTGTGTGTGTGTGTGTGTGTGTGTGTGTATACTTTTCTGTTGATATGACAGAATGCCCTAACAAAAATAAGCGGAGTGAGCTGGGGCATTTGAGAGTGCTTGGTGCTCTTCTAGAGGACTCAAGTTGAATTTCCAGTCTGAACTTAGAACTGCATCTGATTCCATCCCCAAAAGGTCCACACCCCTGGCCTCTGAGGGTACTTGTTGGGCATGCAGACACACGCACGCATGCACGCACGCACGCACGCACGCACGCACGCATGCACGCACACACACACACCCCATCCACGTGGTAAGAGATTAACAACCATAACTAGTACTGAATAGAATAATTTTAATGATATTCCTAATAAAATTTGGAAGAATCCTCACTCTTACACTTGGGGGATACCGTTAAGATAAAATAAATGTTATTTGAATATAGTCATCGTGTCTTGACAACTAGTCTTAGACCTGAAGTTGATTCACATCTTAGGTATGGCAGAACAGGACATCTTGAGACTTTATTGTACCGCTCAGAAAAGTACATGATTTGAAACATTATGAGTTGATTATTTCTAGAATCTTCCATTTGATATTATACAATTAACTGTGGGCTATTGAGACTGCTGGGGAGAGATGAATAAGTATACTAAACCTTGGCCATTGTAGTAGGCAAGCAGCCACAGTTAGGTGTCAAGACATGGGTGTGGTTCATATGTCATAAAAACCTTTTATTTATAAAAAATAAGTAGGGACCAGAGTTTTCATGAGGGTTGTTTATCACCTTGTATGTTGGATAGTGAATGTTCCTGTAGTTGTCTGCTTGGTTGAGAAGTAGAATATGGAAGGGTATGGATTCGATTTAGCATGTTTTTCTTTTCTTTTCTTTGTTTCTTTCTTTTTTTAGACAGGGTTTGGCCGTCCTGGGCTCTCTTTGTAGACCAGGCTGGCCTTGAACTCATAGCGATCCACTTGCCTCTGCCTCTCCAGTGCTGAGATTACAGGCGTGTGCCACCACCCCTGGCCAGCATGTTTTTCTTATCTGATCATAGAAGTCAATTTGTAAGAGATACTCAGAAAAAGAAAACTGTCAAAATCCAATTTTGATGAGAGCAGCTCATTTTTGTTTTACATTTTCATGTATCTGACTGTCTGTCTGTCTGTCTGTCTGTCTGTCTGTCTGTCTATCTATCATCATCACCATCATCTATCTCTCTATCCTCTGTGTGTGTGTTCACACACGTGTGTGTAACTGTGTAACATGGCCCACATGGAGGTTAGAGAACAATTTGTAGGTGTCAGGTTTTTTTTTTTTTTTTTTGCGCTTTCCATATGTGTGGTCTAGAGGATCAAACTAAATTAGTCAGGCTGGTGACAAGTGTCGTTATCCACGGAGCCATCTCTCTGCTCCCTTCATGGGTCTGTTGCTTTGCATTTCTTTAGCCTTCTGAGTTATTAGATCATTTCAGTTTTTTTAAAGAAAGAATTTGATTGTTTTGGGGGTTCAAGCTTTATTTATTTTTTTAATAACTTTTATTTTATGTATACGGGTATTCTGCCTGCATGAATGCCTGTGTGCCTCATGTGTGCCCTGGAGAGGGTGTTGGAGCCCCCTGGAATCGTAGCTACTAATGGTTGTCAACTGCCTTGTGGGTGTTGGGAATTGAACCTAGATCTTCTGCAAGAACAGCAAGTGTTCTTAGCTGCTGAGCCATCTCTCCAGCTCCATGTTTGTTTCTTTTAGGCTTGTTTTCCAGAAATGAAAATTCTGGGTCAGAGGCTCCAGATTTGGATTGCTAAATGGCTTTCCAGAAGTGCTGGACCTGTGGACTGGACTCCCCGCCTTGAGTGGAGAGAACTGGCCTTTTTTTTTTTTTTTAATCTTTCACAAAGTCCTGGGGTGGGTGAGAAGCCCATACTGTGACTGTTTATCTTTGTGTGTGTTTGGTTTCAGGGCAGAGCCTTTGAAAACATGTTTACTTATCATTCTGGATTTCTCGGCTTTTGACTTCCCTTGTCTGAGGACCTCTGTGGGATCTGGAGAGTCTAATGTCTAATTTTCTTCTTTGAAGCTCGTTAATCCTTTGTCAGTCTCGTTTGTGAACCTTCTTGTTCAATGGGGGGAATATTCCTGATTGTTCAGAGCTGCTGGAGAGTAATGGTGGCGTTGATGAGGATTCACTGCAAAGCCTCTGTCCCTGAGGAGGGCTATGCTGTACCACTGAGCAGTGCTCCCAGCCCCTCGCTGGGGGATTCTAAGCAGGGCCTCTGAGCTGATTTTCACATCACCTTTTTTATGCCTTACACTTAGAAAAATCTCTACCCATAAGATAATCTTTTGTTTAATATTAGCTATTACCATGTAGACACAGCTTTCACTCTCAGCTCTGGGGAGCTGTCCATGTATGTAATTCAGTGGGGTGTCTGTGTGCCCCTTAGAGACTCACCGGGGAGTTTTGATGCTGTTTGTGGTGGAAACCAAATTAGATGTGATAGCAGTCATCTGCAATCCCAGTTCTGGGGAGACCGAGGCAGGATGGTGGCAAATGTGAGGCCACCCGAAATTATAAAGTGAGACCCTTTACCTCTGAAAAGAAGAAAGAATAAAAGAGAGAAGGAGGCAGAAAGAGACAAAAAGTAAAGGAGACATTCTGTTTTAAAGAAGGAAGAAGAGGAGGGAAAAAGAGAATGAGAAGGAAAGAAAGAAAGGAAGGAAGGAAGGAAGGAAGGAGAAAGTGTCTCACATCCTGTGGCTGCTTCTGCCTCCCTTTCCTGTTCCTGGTCATTTATGTTGAGTGCTAGCTTTTATTGTGTTTTGGTGTCCAAGAGAGCAGTTCATTAACTGTTTATGGCTTCAGTGACCTCATTCACATGTTGTAAAATTCCCTGGGAAGGAAGTGATTGGGAGAAAGGAAGCGGGTGGCTTAGGAGTTAGCACACAGAGCATAGGGAAGGGAGGGGGAGGAAACGTTATTTATTTCTGCCCCGACATGAACCCAAAGAGGCAATGAGTGTTGGATCTTTGAACTTGTGGGTGAGGTTTTTATGGGAACTCCTGAGGAGGAGTTTTAGACAACAGGAGTTGGGGTATGTTTCAGCTTTCAATTGCTGTGTTAAACACCTTGACCAAAAGCAACTTGGGTAGGAAAGAGTTAATTTCACTTTATAGTTTGTTATCTAGGGGGATGAGGGCAGGAATACAGGGTAGAACCCTGGAGGCAGGAGCTACTGCGGAGACTATGGAAGAATGCTGCTTACTTGTTTGCTTCCCATAGATTTCTTCAGTCTGCTTTCTTATAGAACCTGGGACCACCAGTCTAGGGGTTGGCACCCCCTAGAATGAAGCTGGGGCCCCCCACATCAGTTATTAGTCAAGACTACCTCCAAAGAATTGCCTTACAGGCTGATCCTATGGAGGTATCTTCTTAATGAACATTCAGTCTTCCCAGTTAGATCTAATCTGTGTCAAGTTGACAAAACCCAGCCAGGATTGGGAGGAGATATGGAGAGGACAGATGGTTGAGGGGATGAAAATATTACCCTTGGAAAGGTTTGGAGAACCCTGGATCGCAGGGACAAAGTGTTGTAAAGCTATGTCTCCAAAGAAGGTGTGTGATGGGAATAAAGACATGGTAGAACCCAAGGCAGCCTTTGGGCCTGGAATTTTCTAGAGCCTGTGAGTTCTGGCCTGGGGCTGGGTGGTGGTCTAGATGTAGAGGTAGATCAACACTCACTTGTGGGGAGAGAAGTTTTTCACCGGGACAGAACAGAGTCCCCAGGTACCTGCTGAAGTATCCAGGTTCTCCTTTGTGTTTTGAGCACAGTGAATTAGACCAGAGACATGTGGTTAGAAGCAGAAACAGAACATTCTGGACAATGGGAGTAGACTAATGAGCCAAGAAAAAACCTAAAAAGCTCTGGACCACTAGAGTCATGTGACCCTTTAGAGACCATTTCCATGGCACCCACCTCACTCAAGATTGTGTGTCATAGACTTTTCCTTCTTCATGCAAGCACACACGTGTATGCTGTACATATGTACACAACCATACAGATGAACACACATACGTAATAGTAATTGGAAAATACCCAAGCCTCTAGAAGTCACATTTTGAAAGTACACCATTTTACGTAGATTGATGAAACTGCACTGTTTTTTCCCCCCTGTGGTATGATTGTGACTTTGCCCACTGTTTCCATACTTATATGCTATGCCGTTCTCCTTTTAGTCAGTTGATGCCCATCTTGGCTACGTGGACTGCTGCTGCATCTCATTGCTCATGTTCAAGTAGGGCTCATTTTACCTAGTCTCAGTTCGAAGGCTTAAATAGGCATGCCAGTAATTCTCATACGCCAAAGGTAAGGCGCGAAGTTGGTGGCTCTCAACCTTCCTAATGCTCCAGTCTTTAATACAGTTCCTCATGTTGTCATGACTCCCCGACGACAAAATTATTTCACTGTTACTTCATAACTATAATGAGTCATAATGTAAATATTTGATATGCAGGGTATCAGATATGAGACACCAAAGGGCTCGTGACCCACAGGTTGAGATCCAATGGTTTTAAAGGATGCACTGAAAGTTTTGAGAGAGATGAGGAAAGAAGGAAGGAAGGAAGGGAAAGAGACAGAACACATATAATAATATTGACTACACTATATTGTTATGCTTTATTATTAGTTGTCAATCCCCCTGTCTTCTAATTCTTCTAATTTATAAATTCTATCATTTCCCTATCAATCATCTGTGTGTGTGTGTGTGTGTGTGTGTGTGTGTGTGTGTGTGTGTGTGAGAGAGAGAGAGAGAGAGAGAGAGAGAGAGAGAGAGAGAGAGAGAGAGAGAGAGAGAGAGAGTTTCACTATGTGGGTCCTCAGGAAACACACCTAGGTAGTTTGGTACATGTGGTGGTAAATGCCTTTACCTGCTGAGACATCTCTCTGGCCCACACATATTAGTTTTTGAGACAGGCTGTCTTACTGAGCCTAGAGCTCATCAAATTCTTCTACTGGCTGGCCAGCCACAGAGGTCCTCCTGCCTCTGTCTCCTAGTGATGGGACTACAGGTGCATGTCTCTAAGCCTGGATTTTTACATGGGTTTTGGGGATCTGAACTCAGGACCTTATGCTTGCAGGCAAACGCTTTACCCATGGAACCATTTCCCTGTCCCTAATGTTCAAATCTTTAATAGTAAATATTCAGATTTACTTGACAAGGGCACAGTTTTTTTTCTTTTTGTTTTTTTTGTTTTTTGTTTTTTTTTAAAAGATTCTTAGGGATCTCAATGGCAAGATGGTGATGATGATGGTGGTGGTGGTGGTGATGATCATGATCATGGTGACGACTATTTTTGGATTTTCATGACAGGGTTTCTTTATGTAGCCCTGGCTATCCTGGACTTGCTCTGTAGACCAACCAGGCTGGCCTCGAACTCGGAGAGATCCGCTTGCCTCTGCCCCCTGAGTCCTGGAAACATAGGCGTGTGCCACCGTGCCCAGCTGGAAAGCTTAATTTTTTCTGCATTTCTCCTGAGAGAGTACTGTCCCAATCATTTATGGAAGACTTGGGATAGAGGTCAATGCATACTTATGAAGAGGTGGTTCTGCCTGGCTTGACTGGTGACTTGGTAACTGGTCTAACTGGTTTTTTTTTTGGCTTGATGAAATCCATTGGCCAGTTACTTCCCATCCTGACATCAGATCCTTGTGGGAATTGAAATCTGTTATTTGTCAGTGAACACCTGATGTGCCCCATGGAGGTGCCAGGGACCTTGGTTCAGCTGTGGTGTGCTCTGTATGTGCCTCTCTCTTTCCTTGTGCTTGCTAGAACTTTCATTAACTGAAGGGGTCATGGATGTTGAATTGTTATTTTTATTTGTTGGTTCTTTCTTTAAAATTTAATCACTTTACATCCTGATTGTAGTCCCCTCCCTCATCTCCTCCAGGTCCACCCTCCTTCCCTCATCCCCCCTTCTCCCTCCCCTACTTGTCAGAAAGGGGGGCCCTCCTCCCCTATCATCTGACCTCAGCCTATCAAGTCTCATGTGGACTGTCTGCATCCTCTTCCTCTATGGCCTGGCAAGGCTGCCCTACCAGGGGGAAGTGATTAATGAGTGGGCACCAGAGGCATGGATTTTTTTTTTTTTTAAATAGGCTTTCATGTATAGTCCCAGATTGGCCTCAAACTTTTTGCAATCCCCCTGCTTCTGTCTTCTGAGTGTTGGGAGTCCAGCATTCCTGGCTAAGACACTGTTGTCTGATTGTGGTAAACTATATTTAGTAAGTACATTGATAACAGAGTGTCACCATCCTTATGCTTTTATTCTGGAACGTTCTTATCATACCCCCTCCACACCCCCAAAAGAGATTCTCTGCCCATTATTACTCACTCCTCAATCTTAATTCCCACAGCTCCTGGCAACGAGTGAGCAGTCAGCTTCCCAGCCGTGTAGATTCACCTCTTCTGGACATTGCTGAGGCACAGAATCAGATAATATGTAGCTTATTACATGTTCTTTCCTTTGAGTACAATGTTCTCAAAATTCACTCACATAGCAATTTCATTAAGTCTTGATTTTGTCTTTTATGTCTGAGTAATAGCTCATCATAATGAATCTTGCCCATTTTACCACTCGACCAGCATTTGTGATGTTTACCCCCTTCAGTTATTTGAAATAGGCCTTCTGCAAACACTTGTGCTCCAGATCTCGTCCGTGTCAGTTCTTTACCTTTAAGTAATAAGTAACTAACTTTTGTAGGGTTGAAGTTCAGAGCCAGGGTCTTGTGCATGCTAGGCAAATACATCACTGAGCTATATCCCCAGCGTTGGTATTGCTTCACCCCGACCCCCAGCGTCTGGATTACAGGCCACAGGCCACCACACCTGGCTTTTAAGTAGGTTCTGGGGATTGAATTCAGGTCCTCAGAGATGCATTACCCATGGATTCACGCCCTCCGCCCACCATAGCTCCTCTTTACATAGTGTAGGAATATTTATTAGTTTTCTTTTTTTTTTTTTTTCAGTTTAAATTCTCCCTTGGGGAAGTTAATACTGCCAACTTGACATTGTCTAGAATCACCTAGAATATAAGTTTTGGGTGTGTTTATGATGACATGTCTAGATTATATCAACTGAGGTGAGAAGATGCACCCTCACCGAGAGGCGATCATGCCCCGTCTTTGGGTTCTGAACTATGTAACAAGGAGAAAGCAAGGTGGCTCCTAGCACTCGGCAGCTACCTCCCCATCATGGCTTCCCGGTTGTGAGGGGCTGCACCCTGCAACTGTGAGCCTGAACAAGCCCTTCCTCCCTTAGGTTGCTTCTGTCAGGATTTCACTCTCATCCATGAGTAAAGTAAATAGTTCACGCCCCCTAAGGTGAAGTCCACCACTGTTTATTCTGTGTCTGTGCCCCTGACAGTCCCAGAAAAGAGGAAGGAGCGGCTTGAGAAGACTGAGCTTAACAAAGAGACTCTTCTAGTGAGAGGAGGAACCAGGAAGGGTAGGGACTGGCCAAAGCTGAGTGTGTCCATCTATGGGTGACCAAGACCCAGGAATGGTTTAGTTCCTTCTTGGCCTCAGCAAAGCAGAATGGGTGTGGTGGATAGGATGTCCGGCGCAGATGGTGAAGGGATTATGGAGAAAATCCCCAGCCTGAGTTTATCTTCTAGGCTGAGCTAACAACTCCTGATGGCCATTCACAGAAATCTTCCTGGGCACTGGGGAGTTAGCCCAGTTAGTAAAGACAACCTGTGTTTGATCCCCTATATATCTTTTTTTTTTAAGGTTTATTTATTATATATATATATATACAGTGTTCTGCCTGCATGTATGCCTGCACTCCAAAAGAGGGCACCAGATCTCATTATAGATGGTTGTGAGCCACCATGCGGTTGCTGGGACCTCAGGTTGTGGGGATCCCATCCCCCAATCGTAAAATTATTTTCATTGCTACTTCATAACTGTAATATTGCTGTTATGAATCTGTGAGCCACCATGTGGCTGCAGAACTCAGGGCAGACAGTGCTCTTAACCTCTGAGCCATCTCTCCAGCTCTTCCCCTATGTATCTTAATTCTTTTCCCATTGCTGTGACAAAGGAACTGACGAAAAGCGACTTAAGGGAGAAAGGCTTTCTTCGGCTCAGCGTCCAGGCAACGTGAGCTTCTCAGGCGCCAAAGAGTCACAGAAGCAGAGTCAGGCACATCCCATCTGCAGTCAAGAGTAGAGAACACTGAATTAATGAGTACATGCTTGTGCTCAGCTCATTTTCTCCAATGTCATTCAGTCCAGGATCTGGGCCTACAGGGTGATGCCCCACTATGGTGGCAGGGTCTTCTCACTTACCATCAGGACAGTCTCCTACATACATGCTCTCAGGCCAACTTAATCTAGACAGTCTCTCACAGAGGCTCCCTTCCTAGATGATTCTAGACCAGTGGCTCTCAGCCTGTGGGTTGCGACCCCTTTGAGGGTTGGGAGTATTCTTTCACAGTGGTCAACTAAGACCATCAGAAAATACATATATTTACACTAGATCCATAACAGCAATATTACAGTTATGAAGTAGCAATGAAAATAGTTTTATGATTGGGGGGATCCTTACAACGTGAGAAACTGTCTTAAAGGGTTAGAGCATTACTTGTTCTAGACTGTGTCAAGTTGACAACCAACACTAATCCTCAGACCATTTGAAAAAAGCTGTACATGGTGGTACATGCTGGCTTGCAGTCTCAGCATGGGAGAGGCAGGGGCAGGTGGATCACTGGGACTTTCTGGTCAGGCAGCCTAGCCTACTTGGCAGGCACTCGGCTGGATACAGACAGAATCTAGGACTTCAAGACCCATTAAATCTTTAACAATGGGATCTGTCACTTGGCAGCCACGTTTAAGGGGTTTTCTGGTGTAAGGCCAGCCTTGTTTTACCGTGGGTCCCACTTGCTTGTTGAACTTTCCTTTTGGCGTGGTGTTGACTTTGATTGGCAAGGCTTGCTTTGTTTTGTGTCTTGGGTTTTTGCCATCTCTGTTCATGAGTGAAATTGGGCCGTGTTCTTGGTTTGCTTCATTTTGCAATCTCTTCATTAAGTTTTGTTATCCGATCTTCTAGTTACTTAAAGTGAATTAGGTGGATTTCTGTTTTAAAGGTTTTGAACAACAGAGTAATTTCTAGGGAAATTTTATGGTTTAAAATCTTGGGACGGAATTCTGAGTGAGTGAGTGTGTGTGTGTGTGTGTGTGTGTGTGTGTGTGTGTGTGAGAGAGAGAGAGAGAGAGAGAGAGAGAGAGAGAGAGAGAGAGAGAGAGAGAGAAGAGAGACAGAAGGGGGCGGGGAGAAAGAGTTTAAGCTAAAATCGTTTTGTTGTTGTTTTCTCTTTTAAAACCCATCATAAGATCTGTTGGTTAACTTTTGTGTTTCATAGTTTTTTAAAATTATTGAGTTTTCCGAACTGAGAGTGTTACTGAGTTTATGATAGTTGTGTTTATGTGTTCTCCTTATTTAACTGAGAGCTGAGAGTCTTAAAATGTTGGATTTATTTATCCGTTCTTCTTTTAAAAAAAAAAAAATCCAGTAGTCATTGCTATGAACATAATTCTTTTCACTTTGTGCTTATTCTAACCTATGCTTTTAGTTTTGCTTTTTAAAAGATCCCCCTTAGTGTGGATTTTTTAGAAGGAATTACATATCTAAATCTTTTGAATATATTCCAAAGTGTGAAATGAACAAATAAAAAGAATCTTATTTTATTTAAACATAGGCTTGCATTTGATAGTCAGAGGTTCTACCCCTGAGCCATGCCCCTGGACCTTCACTGAAGAATGCTATACAGGGTCTTTAACCATTAAGCAACACCTCCAGGTCTAATTTCATTTTTTTTTTATGCAATTAAAGCTTTTAAGGGTACACGTTCACTCTTGATTTGGCTTCTGCTGCTCTTATCTGTCCTGGATATATATATATAGCTCGTTTTCTTTATTGTCTAACAAGTCTCTGATGGTATTTTAATATATATTTTTATTCTCCATTGCAACAAAAAGTATCTTTCAATTATGTTACATAAATATTCTTGCTGCCCTAAATCATCCTTACTTTATAGGATATTTTCCAACAGGTAAGATAGGTTCAATGAAAGTTAACCGATTTGTGCATATAGACACTGGAGTAACGGGGCGGAGGTGGGGGGAGGGTGGGGGAGGGGGACGACAACAGATGGCCAGACCCTTGTATTGATTGTACCTTCTCTGGTTGAGTGTGCTTAAGTCACTGAGTTTGAGGGTTGGAAAAAAATAAAGAAGTTTCACTGTTTGCTAGATTTATTTTTGTTGCTGTAATGAAATATGATGACAAAAAGCAACTAGGGAGAGAGGGGCTTACCTCAGCTTACAATCCAGGTGACATTCCATTATTGTGGGGAACTCAGGGCAGAAACTTCAATCAGCTGGTCATCACATCAGCAGTGAAGTGTAGAGAGGAACGCTTGCTTACTCTGGTCCATTTCTCTGCACGGTTCAGGGCGCCCTGCTTAGGGAATGATGCTGCCCATAGTGGGTGAGGGCTTCCCACATCAATTAACTTAACTAAGATCCTCCACTCATGTAACATACACACACACACACACACACACACACACACACACACACACACACACACACACAGAGGCCAACCCAATGTAGACAATCCCTCACTGGGTCTCTCTTCCCATGTGATTCTAGGTTGTTGACTAAAACTAATCTTCACTCGGTGTGCCGGGTTATCAGAGTGTCTAGTTGATGGGGCTTTAACTAGCTTTTATGTTTTTATTCTGAGACAGACTTCCTATGTATCTTAGATTGGCCTTGAACTACGGCTCCTCCTCTTCCATCTCTGTATTCCATCTGTGTAGCCGTATTTTTGGCTACTTTATGGGTTCTTATATTTACCACCCTTTTGCACCCCAATCCCTCCCAAGCCCCCAACACTAGGTAAGTGAGAAAAGTTAGAAGGGAGGGATAAGGGACTTTTTTAGATTACTTCTGCTGATTAGGGGCATGACGTTCCTTGGGGCAGGGTTGATCTTCCTGTCAGGATGTTCAATTTCTTCTTCTCACCTCTATTTGTATAACCACTTGACAAATCGCAACTAACAGCAACAAACAACCAGCCAACACAGCAACAGTGCCTCTCGGGGTCCTAGCATGTATATATCTCCTCTGAAAAGCTCCCAGAATTCCAAATGTCACATGCTCACAGAAACTATCCTCAGCTGGCAAAACCAGGTCCCTCTCAGAGCATGAGACAAATCATAGTTAGCAGCTGTGCACAGTCTGAAACAGTCCCATATCCTTCACCTGGGATTAAAATAGAAACATATTTGCGTAACAACTGGGTTTTTAAAGAAATCAAAATTCTCACTACATCCTCGTGCAGGAATGACACGTGTGTGCCACATATCTAGAGTTACGTTGCTCTGAGGATGAGACTGGGGATCTCCTGCCTGCCAGGCCAGTGCAATCCTGCTGAAGTTTATCCTTAGCCTTTGGATTTTTCAGACAGACTCTATTAGCTCAGGCTGGCCCAGTACTGGGTGTAGCTGAGGATGTCCCACTAGGCCCAGTTTTATATTTATATGAAATCCAGGCCCTCATACAAGCTAGGCAAGTACCCTACGACCTGTGCCATATCCTCACAGTGTGAACCCCCAATACAGTTTTAAAGTTTTTTGGGGGGGATAGTGATGGCCCCAATATGTGAGCTAGAAGTCCTGTGTTGAAGGCTGCAGGTGGCTTTTTGAGTTGAGTTGACTGTCGAGTTGACTGCAGGGCAAACATTCCCCAGCAGCAGGAGCGGTAGGTGAAGTCTGAATGCAAATTCATAGTGTGCAGCTCTCCAAGGGAAAACACCAACTTCCTCCATCCAGATGCCTGGCTTTATGGTGCTGCCAGGGCAGGTGTTTACAAAACCACTCTCTCTTTTTTCTCTTCTTGTGTTTGTGGTTTTATGGTTTGGGTTTTCAAGCTCTTGCCCAGGGCTGAGTGTGACCTGTCAGTCTACCTTCCCTTGTGGCCTTCTTGTCTATTTCTGGCCTTCAGCGTGAGCTTGCTGAAAAGCTAGTATGACTTGGGGGTGATGTCAGACAGACTTTTCTTTAGAAGGGCACCGTGATTCATCTTTGTATTTAATGGGCCTGTGTCATGTGAAAAGTATGACTGTAGTAGTTTTTGTTTGAAATCTAATAAGGGATTTTGCATCTGCCATCTGGCGGCTGTGTTCCTTCTTATTCTTTTTGACTGAGACTACTGTTGAGGGGTAGGAAATGGATTTTGCAGTGTTGCTGACATCCACCCAGAGGCTCTGTCCTCTTTCCTTAAACTTCATTTTTTTTTTTTTTTTTAAATGCGACCCAGAGACAGATACCAGGCAGCTGTGCTTGGTGGGTCTGGCTTTGTATTCTTCTTCATGAGTGTATGTTATAGCCTCTTGTAGCCTGTAGCCTGGCTGGCCTTGCCTTGAACTCACTGCATGGTTGAACCTGCCTTTCAATGCCTTATCATCCAGCCTTTACCTTCTAATTTCACCATAGGACTACAGGTGTGTGCCACAATATGAATATGTATATGTGTGCATATATATGTATGTATATATATATATGGGCATATATAAAGTACATACATGTATGTACACACATATATACGTATGTATACATATATATGTGTGTGTCTGTGTATATACACACATTTGCTTGTTTGTGTGTGTCAGGTTGGGGGTTGGGCAGCGTGCTAAGGCAAGTGTGTGTGGCGGTCAGAAGACCATTTGTAGAAGGCGGTAGTAGGTTCCCTTCTGTTACGTGCGTGAGCCCTAGCGGTTGAACTCCAGATGTCAGGCGTTATTGTAAGTGTCTTCAATCGCTGCGGTGTCTTGCTGGCAATTTATTTGTAAATATTGATTGGTTGATTGATTGACTTGGAGTCTCACTGTGTGACTCAGTAGCCTTGAACTCCTGGGTTCAGGTACTCAAGTGCTCTCCCAGCCTCAGCTTCTGGAGTGCCTGAGATTACAGGTGTGTGTCACCATGCTTAGCAGGAGGCAGGCTCCCCCCCCCCCCCCCCCGCTCCCCCTGCCTCCCGCCCCACACATGTGTATGCATGCACGAGGAGACCAGATGTCTCCTTAGGTGTTGTTTTTCCTCAAATACCTCTACCTTGTTTTATTTTTAAAATTTATTTTATGTTTATGAGCGTTTTGTAGGAATATTCTCAGAGGCTAGAAAGAGGCTATTGGATTCCCCTGAAACTGGAGTTCCAGGCAGTTGTGAGCAGCCATTTGGATTCTGGGAGTTGAACCTGGGTTTTCTGAAGAGCAGCTAGTGCATTTAACCTCTGAGCCGTCTCTCTAGCCTTCTACCTTGATTTTTGAGGCAGAGTCTCTCACTGAAATTGGGGTGGCTCAGATGGCTGCCCATTGCGCTCCAGGGGCCTTTTTGTTGCTGTCTCTCTTAGGGCTGGGATCACAAGCACCTGTTGCTTGTCTTTGTGGATGTCAGCATGCCATTGTTGTTGTTGTCTCCTTCTGCCACTCCCCAAAAATCTACTGGGGATTGAATTCAGGTCTTCATGGTTTGGGGGCACACCCTTTAATCCCTGAGCCAACCCCTGCCCCTTTGGTTTTTCTAGGCTGCATTTTAAATGTCACAAAGGATCTAAGAGACATGCGTGCAAATCTCTTTGGTTGTACAATCTTATAGCAGAGTGTTTGTTTCAGAGAAGAGAGAACCAGAGGTTTAAAATATTTTTAATATTTATTTAGTATTTATTTCCTTATTTATTTAATTTTGGGTATGGCATCTGTTGGCTTTCATTGTCAATCTAGAACCACTTGGGAAGAGATTTCTCACTGTCTACACTGGGTTGGCCTGTGGGGGTTTGTCTTAATCACATTACTTCACACCACTGTGGGAAGTATCATTCCCAGGGCTTGAGATGGAAAAGGTAATGAGCACAGCATGTATGCTTTTGTCTTTGCTCTGCATCCTGAATGTGATCAGCCGCTTCAGATTCCTGCCACACTGATTTCCCCAGTGATGGGCTGTAACCAGGAACCCGGAGCCAAATAGTCTCCTTCCCTAAGTTGCATTTGTTAGGGTATTTAACCCAGCAACAGAAACGAAACCAGAAAGAGGTGTGGCAGGTTTCTTTGCTGGTCTTGAACTCCTGGGCTCAAGCCATCTTACTTGAGTATTCTGTCTCTAGAGTATCCCAAGGCCTGGGTCAAACTATTTTCAAATTGTATCGATCAGGACCTGTGGTTTGGATAAGCACTATCCTGATAGACTCACATATTTGAACACTTGGTCCCCAGGTGGGGGCCTCGTTTGGCGAAGGTTGTGGAACCTTTAGGAGGTGGGGCCTAGATGGAGGAAGTGGATTGTTGGAGATGGGTCTCCCCACTTCCTGTCCGCTTTATTTCCTCTTCCTAGCTGCACACTCAGGTCACTCCGCAGTTGCCAGCCGCCATGCCTTCCCCTCCATGGTGGGTTGCATCCCTTCAAGCTGTGAGTCCAAATGGACCACTCATCCTCTTAGTTGCTTCTTCTCAAAGAAGTCATCACAACAATGGGGAAATTAGTGAAATCACTAAGAGGATTTCTTACTCAAACTTTTTCCTAATTTTAAAAACTGAAGGTGGGTCTCACTGGTAAAGCCTATCCCTGAAGCATGATTGAACAGCCACACCAATTAAAAAAAAAAAAAAAAAAAAAAAAGACCTAAATACAGTGGCTGGAGAGGGGCTTCAGTGGCTAAGAGCACTGCTGAGCAAGTGTGATAACCAGAATTCAAACTCCCAGCTCCCACATAAAAAACCAAGCGTGGCCATGTACGTCTCTGTAATGTCCTCTCTGTCAGGGAGTGGAAGCAGGAGGATGACCAGCACTTGCTGGCTGCCAGCTTAGCCCTAGGTTCAGTGAGAGACCCTCTCTAATGGGAACAGAGTGAAGAGTAGTAGAGGTGACCAGCCAATAGCCTCTTCTGGCCTGTGTGCTTCACATGGGTGTGCATGGCTGCACACACGCGCGCGCGCGCGCACACACCCACCCCCCCACACACACTGTACTCCCCAAGTCCCTGCAAACCCACACCATTTACTGTGTCTGTAAAAATGTCTATTCTTTGTTTTGCGACTTGTCCTTTATTTCAGAACTATAGATGAAATTATGATATCACCAGCTGGGTGTACTGCTTATGACTGCCTTCCTAGATGGTTGGGAGGCTGAGGCAGGAGGATCACATTTTGTAGACCTTTGGCTACAGAGTGAGCCTGGGTAACTTGGCACAGTGGTGGAGTACTTGCTTAGCATGCCCAAGTCCCTGGATTCAATATTCTTCAAATAGTAACAGCAACAACAATAAGGGTAATAAATAAAATTCACCCACCCCCATACTTTTTTTTTTTTTTTGAGACAGGGCCTCATGTAGCCTCATATTTGGGTATTAGCTGAGGCTCTTGATCATCCTTCACGTCCTGAGACCTGGAATGACAGTCATGTGCCACCATGCCCGATTTTACGTGGAGACAGAATCTACCTTAGGGCCCTCTCTGTGCCAGGCAGGCATTGTTCTCAGCTGAGCCAATCCTCAGGCCCCACTTTGAGCCAGTGTTTCCTAGTGGGCTCTGCAAATAGACGTTCAGCTGGAATCCTGGGAGACTTGAGAAGAAAATGAGGCTGTTACCTGAGGCTTGTGGGCCAATCTGTGTTGCTTAGGTCTGTTTGGACTCCTCCCATTTATATGTGATATGAATTGCGCTTTTAATTGCTGCGTGAATGGCTGTTTGAAGATGTGCTACTATGTCACTGGCATGAAAAACAAAACAAAACAAAACAAAGCTTGATACAGACTTAGCTATTTATCTCTGTTGACCTTGCAGATTGATCCCTAGTGATCTTTCTTCTGCTTCCCGGAGATAATTGTGCAAACAAGAAATGAACTTTGTCATTCGTGGTTCCTAGTGCATGGGAAACGGCATGCCTGAGTTGCTCCTGCCTGGGTGAGGCAGGGATGCTCCTCATTTCCCAAGTTTTCTTGTTAGTAGTGTATATTAATGATTCACAATGGTTTTCATATGGCGTTTTCACATGTGTATATAATGTTAGTTCGTCATAGTCCTCTCATCTTCCGTCCTCTCGTGCTGCTCACCTTAACTCTTTTTAAATAGTCTGTCTACTTTGATGCCTTGACCTAGCCTTGCGATTGCTTTCAGGAGTGTGGTCAACCTGCCAGTGGCCATACCATTGAAGAAACTGTCTCTTCCTGTCTCCTAGCAACTCCGGCTGTCTACCAGAGAGGGGTGGGAGCCTTGCGAGACCTTCCTCCTCCTAATTGTTAACTGCTTGGCAATCTTCTGGGAGGGGTAGGACCTTGTGTCCCCTTTCTTCCAGCAACCTTTAACTGCTTATCAATCCTTAAAGGGATGGGGACTCATGAGCCTCTCCCTTCAACGACTGTTAGCTGCCTATCTTTAGGGAAAGGCGTGGCCTCACGAGCCTCTCTAGTAAGTACTAACTCTCTAAAAACCCGCATTGGTGGTAGTGGGGTTCTCCTGGTAAAGGTCTACCTTCAGCAATTGTTAGTTATCCTGAGGGAGAAGTGGGCCATCATGGGCCCCTCTCCATAGTAACCATTAACTGCCAATAATGGATTTTCTGGGAGATTACAAGGCCTTGCTAGCTTTTGCTTCTTCATGATGGAATGTCATTGGGGTCAGTCATATGCAGGCCTTGTGCAGGCAGTTACAGCTTCTGTGTACTCAATAGGCCTACTGTCTATCATGCCTGGGAATCAGGGGAGCCAAGACACAAGACCCACTGGAGGCCACACCCATACTGTATGTAAACCTACCGTAGACCAAAGCCAGAGCTTCTGAACTGGCCAAGTAATATGGGGCACATTCACCAAATGGTACCCAAGTGGACAACATTGACATAAATGGGTTCCTCTCTCAGTATCCTCAAGGTGCACTTGTGATTCATGTTGTTGAGAGAACAGTCTCATCAACTTTGTGAAGGGCACCCACCAGGGCTCCTGTCTTCTTTACTTTGTTTTTTGTTGTGTGACTCCTCCCTGAGATGGAAGTGTGTCTCAGTTCCTATTCCTGTTGCTGTGAGAAAATACATTGACAAAAGCAACCTAAGGGGTGGGGAGTGCTCAAGGGTATGGTCACAGCAGGAACTTGAAGCGGCTGGTCACATCACATCCCATGATCATGAAGTAGAACAGTGGGTGCATGCTAGTGCCCAGTTCCTTTTTTCTACTGAATACAGTGTAGGACTCAAGGAATGGTCCCATCCACAATTAAAGTGGGCCTTCCCACACCAATTAAAATAGTTAAGAGCATCCCCTAGAGGCCTGCTCAGAGGCCCATCTCCAAGATTCTGATTTTAGATTCTATAATTTATGCTACCCACAACAAGGTGGAAAAATATAAAAGTAGATATCAGGGCTGGAGTGGTGGCTCAGGGCTTAAGAGCACTGGCTGCTCTTCCAGAGGCCCCACATTTCATTCTCAGAGCCTATACAGTGGCTCACACCCATCTGTAACTGCAGCCTCAGAGGATCTCACATCCTCCTCTAGCCTGTGAGAGCACCAGGCATAGACGTGCATGCAGGCAAAACACCTAAACATATAAAAACAAATTAAAAAAATGAAAGTGGGTACCATAGTCTCATGGTAGAATGTGTAGTGTGTGTGTGTGTGTGTGTGTGTGTGTGTGTGTGTGTGTGTGTGTGTGTGTGTGTGTGTGTGTTTATGTGTGTGTTCTCTGGTCCTGAAGTTTTCCTGAAGGATGTAAACAAATGTCTATTTATCCTATATTGGGCACTGATGATGGTCTGAAGTAATTATAACACTGAAGTCCAACTTGATGATGGAGCCTTAGGTCTTGAGGTTGCCAGGCAAGTGCTGTACCAGTAAGGTACATCTTTAGCTTGTCTCCCATGCTTCCTTTTGTTGTTGTTGGTGTGTGTGTGTGCACCAGCAGGAATGCACCTGTGGAGATTAGAAAACAACTTTTGGAGAATGGATTTTGCCATCCACCTTCTTTTCCTGCTCAGTCTCTTTTACTGTGTTTTGGTGTTTTGTTTACCAGGCTAGTTGGTGTGTGAGATTTCAGGCCATTCTCCTGCGTCTGCCTTGTATTTTGTCATGGGAGTACTGGGATTTCAGACAGGTGCCACCATATCTGACTTTTATACAGGTTCTGGTGATTTGAACTCAGGCGGTCAGACTTGTGTGGCAAGTACCTCTACCTGATAAACCAGTTCTCCATCTCCTTGACATTTTGATATAGTCTCACTGAATTGCCCAGGCAGACCCTGCTTGACTTTATGATCTCTTCTGTGTCAATTTCCCTAAGCTGGAATTACAAGTCTGCATCACCAGATGTGGCTGGCGCGCTCTCTCTGTCTCTCTGTCTCTATCTCTGTCTGTCTCTGTCTCTGTCTGTGTCTGTCTGTCTGTCTGTCTGTCTGTCTGTCTCTCCCTCCCTCCCTCTCTGCCTCTCTTTCTCTCTTTTAAATTTTTAACATTTATATATTCACTTTACATCCCAATCGTAGCCCCCCTCCCACCTTTTTCCCCCATCCCTCCTCCCCTTGTCCCCAGAAAAAGGGAGCCCTCCCCACTAACCCACCCCAGCACATCAAATCGCATCAGGACTGAGTGTGTCCTCCTTGTCCACCAAGGCCAGGTAAGGCAACCTAGTTTAGAATGAAGGTTAGGGTGAAGTGATTGAAATCATGCAACAGAGTCCATGTCATAGACAGCACCTACTCACCTTACTAGGGGACCCACATGAAGATCAAACTGCCCATCAGTTACATATGTGTAGGGGGCCTAGGTTCAGGCCAACAGTCCGTCTTTCTGTCTTTCTTTCTTTCTTTCATCATTTTATATATGTATATATATTTTATACACACACACACACACACACACACACATATATTTTGTGGGTGTGACAAAACAGACATAAACTAAAATTTGCTACCACAGCTATTTTTTTAAGGAGCACAGTTAAGCAACATGAAATACATTCTCATGGTTGTGCAATTACTGACATCCATTTCCAGAACTTTCTTATTTCCCAAACTGAAGCAGTGTCTCCATTTCTCAACATGTCTCCTGAACTCTCTCAGTCCCTGGTGTCTACCACTTTTCTTCTTTCTTTATGCAGCTCACATTTTAGGGTCCTCCTAAGAGCAAAATTTTTTTGTAATTAGCTTAGTTCACTGAACATCATGACTTCAAGGTCAATCCATGTAGTAGCATGAACTAGAATTTTGTTCCTTTTCAAAGTTGAATAATATTCCAGCATATGAATATTCTTTCCACTTTGGTTGGTATATGAATTTGTTGGTAAATATTTGCCTTTTTTTCATCTTGAAAAGCTTCTGTGTGGGGCTGGGGAGATGGCTCAGAGGTTAAGAGCACCGACTGTTCCTCCAGAGGTCCTGAGTTCAATTCCCAGCAATCACATGGTGGCTCACAGCCATCTGTAATGTGAGCTAATGCTCTCTTCTGGCCTGCAGGTGCACATGCAGATAGAGTACTGTGTACATAGTAAATAAATTTCAGAAAAGCTGTGTACACACATAGTACATACATTTTCCTGGCTGTCTAGGTTGTTAGTGTTCATCTCGTTTGATGAAATTCAGAATCGGGTTAATTGAGATGGGAAGACCTGCCCACTGTGGGCAGCACCATTTCCTTGGCTGGGATCCTGAACCTCATAAAAAACGAGAAAGTCGGCGAAGCACAAGCATCCATCTCTTTGTTGCTTCCTGTGATGTAACATGACCTGCCGCTTCAACCTCTTGCTGCCATGACTTCTCACCCTGGTGGACTGTACCCTCAGACTGTGAGCCAAAACAAACCTTTTCTCTCTTAAATTGCTCTTGTGAGTGTGTTTTATCACAGCAACGGCAAAGGTAACATGAGACCTTAGGTCTTGGACATGTTTCACTACAGTGTGTCTGCTGCAAATCTGAGGGAGAGAGACAGGGAGAAGGGGAAGGATGCGGGGGTTTCTCTTCCATTCTCTTTGCCTGTGCATGGCTTTTCTTGCAGAGATGGGAGAAGTCTCTTCTCTGGGATCATTTTCCTCGTCTTTCTGTTGCTTAAAGGCCAGCCTGTCCCGGGCCTGGGAGTGGGTGTCTTCTGTGTGGGTGTGGAATGTGATGTTTTGGCAAAAAATTGCTGCCTTAATCTCTGCTACCGTTCTGTATGTTTGTTTGTGTTGAGAGATGGGGAAACCTCCTTCTCTTGGGAGGGAGACCATGGTGGATTTAATTTGCCATTGCGCGCTCAAGCCTCAGCGAATCCACATGCTTCCAGAGCTTGCTTGGAGGGGTTGAGTTGGCGCCAAGATCCCCTTTCCAAAATCAAGTCCAAGAACAAAGAAAACATTCTCTTCTCTTTCATTTTTTCTTTCCTATTTTTTTTCACATATGCATCAGTGTGTGTGTGTGTGTGCACACTACCTGTGGAGATCAGAAGGGGACGATGTATCTCCTGGATCTGGAGTTATACGTGTTTGTGAGCTGACTGGTATTGGTGCTGGGAACTGGACCTTAGCCTTCTACCTTGGAGCTATCACTCCAGCTCACTACTAGCTATTGAAAAATATATAATCAATTGTTGATTATAACTAAAAACTTTCTGATGAGAAGATGATAGACTTTAATTTATTTAATTAGGTCCAAATTTTATGGTGTGTGTGTGTGTGTGTGTGAGAGAGAGAGAGATAGATAGATAGATAGATAGAGAGAGAGAGAGAGAGAGAGAGAGAGAGAGAATGTGTGTGTGTGTGTGTGTGTGTGTGTGTGTATGTGTGTGTGTTGGCTTGTTTATTTGTTGAGATAGGGCTGAGCATAGCCCAAGCTAGCTCTGAACTTAGATTCAGCAGAGCAGATTGCTTTGGACTTCTGATCCATTTGCCTTCATTTCAGTATTGGGATTGTTCTGTCATGCTGTGTTTATGTAGTACTGGTGATTGAACTCAGGGCTCCCTGCCCGTTAGGCAAACACTCTAACAACTAAACCCCAGTCCTGGATGACATAGGCACCCTGGGTATGGCTCAGAGGTGGAGCTCCTGCCTAGGGAGGGACCAAGGAGAGGTGTTGGTTCAGCTGTAGAGTGCTCAACTAGCCTGTGTGAGGCCATGGGCTCCATCCCTGCACCACCAACAGGGTAAATGCAGTCCATAAGTTGTAGTTGAGATTTTGTATTGTAAGTTGTGAGGACTCAAAGTCAGACATTTGAAAGAGGGGCAAGGTGATTGATGGGTAGTAGAAATACACAGCTTTTGAACAAAAGCATTTTTTCCCCTCCAGAAGCAGCTTCCTGTAGTTTTTTCCTTTTTATGGTGCTTCTGCAGTGTTTGGGGGGCAGATCTCCTTGGTTCCTGGTTTCCTTGGTGGCTTGAGCCTTACTAAGTTAGTGCGTTATTCTGAGTTCTGGAATCCAGTGTCTGGTGCAGCCTGTGGCTCTTGGCTCTGACCTAAGAGGCCCTGCCAGCCAAAGGAGGTGGCTTCCCCGTGCCTGGGGGCCAGCCTGGGAGGCTGCAGGCTTTTAAAGGCCATGGCGTGTGCTGAAGACATGTGTTCCTCTGGCACTGGCTTTGTTGAAAACACATTCCCTAGATAGTTTCTCTTCTACACAGACCTTGGAGATTTTTGAGCATGCTGGAGTCTCTCTCCGCCCCCGTTCTGTCTCTCTGTCTTTGTCTGTCTCTCTGTGTCTCTGTTTCTATCCCTCCCTCCCTCCCTCCCTTCTTCCCTCCCTCCCTCCCTCCTTCTCTTTTACACAGACCTTGGAGATTTTTGGGTGTGCTGGAGTCTCTCTCTCCTTCTGCTTCTGTATGTCTTTGTCTCTCTGTGTCTCTGTCTCCCTCCCTCCTTCTCTCCCTCCCTCCTTCCCTCCCTCCCTCCTTCCCTCCCTCCCTCCTTCCCTCTCTCCCTCTCCCCTATATGTACAGTGAAGTGATTTGCTGTTTTCCAGGTGTATGGAGGGTGGTGCACTATTTTGTCTGCAGGGAAGCGGGACTCTCCATTGCTAGTCTCACTCTAACCTCATAAAATCAAGGCAGGTATGACTCCCCAGTTTATGGCCAAGACATTGAGGATGGAAGAAAAGTCAAGGGGAGGCAGCTGCTCCTCTGATGGGCTGCAGGCTTTGCTATGGACACATAGTTTGACCAGGGCCCAGGGCCGTCAGCCATTCTGTCTCCTAGTTCCTGTGTCCAGCTGCTCACTGGAACCCTTTTCTGGGCTGTGAGAAGGACCCAGCGCCTTGTGCTTCTGGGCAAGTATTTGCCGCTGATCTGGGTCTCAGGCCCCACTTTAAATTACTTTATACTAAGGAGCTCATGTAGCCAGGCCTGGACTCACCTTAAACTCCCTCTGTAACTGCAGCTCCTTGACATTTATTTATTTTTAAATTTATTTTTTTTTCATGTTTTTTTCCTTTTTCTCTTTTGTTTGTTTGTTTTCTGAGACAAGGTTTATCTATGTAGCCTTGGCTGTCCTGGACTTGGGATCCACCTGCCTCCTCTGCCTCCCTGAGTGCTAGGACTAAAGGAGTCCCGTCGTCGCGCCCCCCCCCCCCCCCCCCGCTGCCTATTTTTTCACTTTTTAAAAAAAAGCATTAAAGGCAGTTACTTTCTAGACTAGAGAACAGGGCGTCTCATCTCATCGCTGCCTTGTTGACTGCCTGCCTCCTTGATTTCCTTCAATTTTCCAGTTCTATCATTAGGCACCTGCAGGCCAGGAGGACTTGCCTGCCTCTTGCCAACAGTGATATCCATGACTGTGCTCCAGCAGGAAGTTCGCAGGCAGTGTTAAATGACTGAGCCAGAATGTGGTCAGAGCTGGCTCCCATCTGATTTGAGTGGAACGCCTCAATTGTCCCACTGCAGAGGATAATTATCTAATTGTTAATACTCTTGACCTTCCTGTTTGGGGCCCTGCTTAGCAAATGGGGTGTGAATGTGAACTCTTGACTGTCTCCCCGTGGCCAACAGATACAAATGACATTATGCACTTTTAAAGACAGTCCATTTGCGAAGCTGTTAGCTGTGACAGCAGCCTTCGCCTACTCACCTCATTTTTCCAACTCTTTAAGTATTGGCTTATCTTTACCTGTTGAGGCTTAATTGATTCCACATTACCCTTTTGTGTACGCACGCACGCATGCACGCACGCACGCACGCACGCATGCACGCTGCTGCACTCTCCCGTGCATGGGAGTGTGGTGTCCAGAGGCTGGTGTGGGAACATCCTCAGTTGGTTCAACACCTTTTTTTATTACTCTGTTTTATTTAGTAAGTGTATGTATGTTTGAGTGTGGTCGTAAGTGTGCCACATTGTACCTGTAGATGTCCGAGGACCCGTAGGAGCCACTTCTTGCCTTCCATCTTGTTTTGAAGCAGGGTCTTTCATTTTTGACACCGTGTTATGTGCTTCATGCTAGCTGTCTGGAGGATGTGCAGCTAACTTTCCTGTCTCTGCCTCTCCTCTTGCTGTAGGAGGGCTGGGCTTACAGATGTTAGCTACCACATCTGGGTCTGTACATGGGTCCCAGGCGTCAGACTCAGGTCATCAGGGTTATGCAGCAATGTCTTTACCCACCGAACCATTTCTCCGGCCTCGGATTACCTTCCTCACAGAGATTCTTGCGGTTTTTAGGGAAAGGTCCTCCCTGGGCCCTTAGCCTTCGGCTCACAGCGACGAGAACAGATTTGCTTGCAGGAGCAGCACCCATGTGGATGCTCTTGGACTTGGTTGGGCCTGTGCTTTCAGAAAGTTCCCAAGGATGTGACAGTGTGATCCAGGGTATTGGACAGTCTCTACTCAGGCTACTATAGTTTTTTTCTTTCCCCCCCCCCCCAAAAAAATCAATTGTACCTTAGGGCAATCAGTTCTCAAGTATGGTTATAATAGCTATATTAAAATTTTTTTATTCACAATTTCATATGTATATGTATTTAATGTACTTTGATCATAATCATCCTCATTACCTTCTCTACCCCTCCCTCACTTACTGAGCCCCCTCATTCCAACAAATCCCGTTCTTCCTTCATTATTTGTGTGTGTGTGTGTGTGTGTGTGGTGCAGGAGGCTCACCTCATATACTTAGGGGAGTCTGTATGAGCATGGGTGTGTGTGGGTTATTGGCTATACCACTGAGGACTATCACTCTCCTTCCTGCTGAGGGATGCTTTATTTTTAAATGTAGTACGTTTATTTATTTGTCCATATGTGTGTTATTTTTACTTTTTAACTAATTTAAAAGATTTCCTTATTACGTTTCATTTATTGTGTGTGTTTTATGTGTAGCATGCCATGGAGCGGGGTGGGCAGAGGACAGTTTGCAGGCGTTGGTTCTTTCTTTTCACCAGGTGGGTCGAGGGAATTGAACTCAAATCATCAGGTTTGGCAACAACTATCTTTACCCACTGAGCCATTTTGCACGGGAACCTGGAGCATACTGCACAGCCTGCAGGCAGCCCAAAAGGGTGGAGAGTGTCTTTTCCAGGTACCTTAGTTGGTCAAAACCTCTTCCAGGTAGCTGGGCTGGTCCCAGTCTTTTTTTTTTTTTTCTTTGCAGCTTGGCTTGTCAGAGTCTTCTTTGCAGTCTTCTTTTGCTCTTAGTAGAAGGACTCTTAGCTTTTATTGCTGCTCCCTCTGGCAGGGAGGAGCCTAATGAATCTGCTCAGTTTTGGGGACTTCCTGATGCTATTTTGAGTAGTTTACCTTCCTGCAGGATCAACTGTTGCAATCTGAGAGGAAACTGGTGCGCAGCACCTGGCAGAAACAATGTAAGGAAGGCAACAAGGTGTCTGCTTGGTTCTCAGTTTCACCAACATGGCGAGATGCAAGAGCTTGTGCTGGCGATGCTTCCAGCTACTAGTGGGTCAGGAAGCTCAGAGCTCAAGCCTAGGTTGTCTCCAGCCGTCTTCTTCCGTATACCATGAACACATTCGCAGGGGTCCCCCACCCAACCAGACAGCACTGCCAGTTGGGGCACCAGGGTTCCGCCGTTGAGCCTGTGGGGGACATTTCACTTTAAAGCACAGCGGTAAGAAAGTGAGAAGGGGCTTGAGAAAAATGGCTCCATGGGTAAAGGCACCTGTGGCCAAGCCTGGCAACCTGAGTTTCATCCCTGGGACCCACATGGTAGGAGGAGAGGAGGGGCTTTCACAAGTTGTTTTCTGACCTTGACATGCATGCCATCACGTGCACAGGCCCACACGCCAACAGAAGTGAATACATAAGCAAAATAATTAGGTCTTTAAAAAGCAAACAACCAAATGAGCAGGGCTGGGGCTCCTATGGTAGAGCCGCAGGAGGGAAGCCCTGGGCTCTGTCCCTAGAACCACGTAAAGACTAGGTGTGGAGATGCACAGCTGTCCTCCCAGCACTTAGGAAGTAGAGGCAGGGGATGAGGAGTTCAGTGTTGTCCTCAGTTCTATAGCGGGAGTTTCAGGCCAATCTGGACTATACACTGTCTCAAAAGAAAAGACAAACAAGCACACGCGCGCGCACACACACACACACACACACACACACACACACACACACACACACACAGTAAATAAATGTAAAAAATGTCAGAACAGGCCATGCCACTGCTATGGATTTTGGTCTGGGGTAGGCTGCTCCTTTACTCCACAAGCCCCAGAGGCTGGGTGTAAGTTACTTTGTAACTTCAGTTGGATATGCCGCATCTGCCGGTGCTCTTGGAAAAAGGTGAGACCATTCTCCTGGAGCTATCTTGAGCTGTCTGGGCTTGATACAAAACTAATGTTCTATTTGAAAACACACGTGGTTTTTTTTTTTAAAAATTACTTTTATTTATTACCCCCTCCCACCACACCCCTGTGTTTTGGAGTGAGCCCAAAGCCTCCTTCTACATGTTAGGCAAGTGCTTTCTACCAAGACTATAAAAAAAGAGGTGAAAGGGGAAAAAAATGCATATTCTAGAAAACAGCTTTCTAGAAACATCTGTGCTGACTACCTCTGCAGCAGAAGCACCGTATGGCCAGTATTTAGAGTGAGATGGCTCCGGAAGGCCTTTTGGCTCTTGTTCTTAGTTTCTCAGGCGCAATTCTGAACTGCTTACCTAAGGAAGTTACTGTAGTTGGGTTTCCTCTTGCACTGCTGACACATTGCTCAAGATGGTCAGATTCAGGCTAGAGGGTGAGGGTGTGTACGTGTGTGCATGTTTGTGCAGTGCGTGTGCATAATGTGTGTGCGCGCGCGCGTGTGTGTGTGTGTGTGTGTGTGTGTGAGAGAGATGTGCATGAGCACACGTGCAAGTCCATGGATTTGTGTATCAGCTTAAAGGATTTTTATCAACATTTTTTCTTTTTTTTTTTGAGGTAGTGTCTTATGTAGCCAAAATTGGCCTCAAACTCACTGTGCATCTATGAATGGGCTTGGGTTGATCTTGTAGCCTCCACCACCTCTGTGCGGGGATGACAGGCATGTGCCACCAGATCTGGTTTATGCTGGGTTTGGAACAGAGCCCAGGGGTTTATGCCTGCTAGGCAAGTACTCTGAGCTACAGCCCAGCACCAAGTTAGGAAACTTTTTAAAGGAGAGATGTCCATCATATACCAAGCCAGCAAAAAAAAAAAAAAAAAAAACAAAAAAAAAAAAACCCAAAAAAACCCAAAAACCCCTTCATCCAAGAGACTGGTGATGGGGGCTGCAAGTCAACTTGAAGAAACAGACATGGAAGTCGCACTGACCTTTCACTGTGGCCTCTCTCCCACAGTGCATCTTTTCATAATGTCCCTGAAAGGTACTCTTCTGGTTGAGGTCAGAGGCTCAATGGGTGAAAGGGCTTCATGTGCACATCCCAGGATCTGAATTCATTCCATGTGGAACCTATAGGAAAGGGGGAGAACCAATGCTGCAGAATCTTACCTCCATATGTGTGGCCATGTACACGCACGCGCACGCGCGCGCACACACACACACACACACACACACACACACATGCTTCTCTATTATTCCCCACCTCTTTCTTTTTAAATGTGGGTGCTGAGGTTGAGAGCTTCAGTCCTCGTGCTTGCACAGTGAGGACACCCAATGCGCCACCTTACCACACCTTTCCCAACCTATACCTTGTTTTGGTAGACAGGGTCTCTCACTGAATTGAACTAGAGCTTCGCCCAGAAGGCTAGGCTGGCCAGAGGGCACCCTGGACCCTCCTGTTTTCATCCCTCTAGTGCTAGGATTCCGAGTCATGACACCGTACCTGTTTTGTTTTCAACGTGGGTCCTAGATATCAAATCCAGAGTTTTGCACTTGTCAGTGCCCTAGTTTGTTTTATGTTGCTGTGATAAACACTCTGTCTAGAAGCAACTTAGGAGAGGAAAGTTGGTTTCTACAGGTCACAGTCTATCACAGAGGAAGGAACTCTAGTGAGACCTGAAGTGAAAACCATGCTTGCTGGCTCACTCACGGGCTTGGATAGCTCTCTCTTTCTTTTTAAGATTTATTTATTTATTTTACATGTATGAGTGCTCTACTTCCATGTACCACCTGCAGGCCAGAAGAGGGGATTAGATCACGTTACAGATGATTGTAAGCCATCGTGTGGTTGCCAGGAATTGAACCCAGGACCTCTGGAAGAGTAAATAGTGCTCTAAGCCATTGAGCCATCTCTCTAGGCCCCCTTGGTTAGCTTTCGTATACAGCTCAGGGCACTCTGCCTAGGGAATGGTGCCAATCACAGTGGGCTGAGGCCTCTTACATTACTTAACATCAAGACAGCTCCTCATAGACCAACCTGATACAGGTGGTTCTGCGACACGCAACAAAAATGTCATGAACTCAGCTTGTCTCCCCGCAGGCCTCTACTGAGGCACTCCACCCAGAGCCCCCCAGCTGCCCCCCTAAAGTGAAAGCGCATTGCTCAAGTTGTCAGTCTTTCTTCTTGAGATAGGGTCTCATGTAGCCCAGCTGGCCTCACCCTTACTAGATAGCCAAGGGTGACTTTGAGCTGCTGGTTTTCTTGCCTATAGTTCCTGAGTGCTGTGATGACAGGCATTTTCCATCACACCCACTCTCCGCCATGCTTTGGATGGAACCAGAGTTCCTCGTATGCTAGGCAAGCACTCAACAGACGGAGCCCCAGGCCACGCCTAGCCCCAATTGGCAGTCCTAAAAGCCATTTATGTGTGAGCTGATTCATAGGATGTCTGGCCAGGCTGAAAATAGCCAAAAGCCTGTGTTTAGGGAATTCAAGTGCCCCTTTTCTATTTATTAGCTGTTAATATTATTATCGCCATCACGAATCCTGTTGGTTTTTTTTTTTTTTTAAAGAGCTGGTGCTGGAACCCAGAACCTCTTGCACACTGAGGAGGCTCTTCCAGTAGTAAGCTTGATCCTTGTCACTTAATATCACTTAACAAGGCTGACATTGCCTTGTTGCAGAGTTTCAGATCCTTACTGCTTCCTTCCACTGTCGTCCTCACACCTCTCCTGCACACCGTTGAATATATCCATGATTCTTAGCTTCTATTTTTTAATTTTAAAAAGTTTTATTACGTTATATTGATTGATTGATTTTGTGTGTGTGTGTGTGTGTGTGTGTGTGTGTGTGTGTGTGTGTGTGTGTCCTAATACATAATGGTGATTGAAGAACAACTTTTGGGGGTTAGTTCTTTCTTTCTGCTGTATGGGACCTAGAGATTGAACCCAGGCCATCAGAGTTGATGGCAAGTCCCTTTTGCCACTGAGCTCTCTCATCGTCCTGCTGTGTTTATTTTTGTGGATAACTTAGGTGTCCGCAGGTCACCTTTAGGTGTCTTCCTCTACTTCTTTCCACATTATTTTTGAGAGTGTTTCTCACTGAAAATTGGAGTTCACTGATTGGTTAGATTGGCGGGCAGAGCTCTCTACCTGCCATATTCCCAACCCTCTGTCCCCACTCACGGGTGAGGGTACAGACGTGGCTTTTTCTGCGGATGGTGAGAATCTGAACCTCATGCTCCTGTGGCAAGTATTTACCACCTGAATTGTCTTCCCAAACTTGAGATTTTTCAGGTTTTTGTTTTCTTTTTCTTTTAGTTGTGTGTGTGTGTGTGTGTGTGTGTGTGAGAGAGAGAGAGAGAGAGAGAGAGAGAGAGAGAGAGAGAGAGAGAGAGAGAGAGAGAGAGGAGAGAGGGAGGGAGGGAGGGAGGGAGAGAGAGAGAGGGAGGGAGAGAGAAAGAGAGAATGTGTTATGTCGAAACAACATTTATTCCTTATCAAGGATTTTTAAAATTATATTTATTTATTGGGGGAGCATGAAAAGGCATGAATATGGACGTCAAAGAACAACAAGTAAAGGAGTTAATTCTCTCGTTCAAGCATATGATCTCAGCTTCGGCTAACAGCACATTCGTCCACTGAACTGTCTTGCTGATCCTGGCTAAGTATTTTTATCTTCTAGTGGCCTTGCGCTAGTCACAAGTCCTTCTCATTAAAGAAATTGATAAGACCTGACAGATATGGTTAGCAGGAAGATACAAGCCCAGCTAGGAGAACATCTTCCAAGGGGCGGGTTACCACAATTCTGGGAGTTATTTGTTTTTTTTTTTTTTTAATTGTTTTATGTGCAAATGCTTTGCCTGCATGTGTGTCTGTGCATCATGTGTGTATGCCTGGTGTCTTTGTGGGACAGAAAGTGTCAGGTCTCCTGGAACTGGAGTTACAGATGGTTGTGAGCTGGCATGCAGGTGCTGTGAACTGAACCCGCATTCTCTGGAGGAACAGCCAGTACTCTTAACCACCGAGTCATCTCCCCAGCCTGTTATTTTTTAATATAATATTTTAAATACTTCTTTGATAATTTTATACAGTATTGTTTGGTCATATTTACCCCTAGAACCTCCTCAACCTCTCTCCCAGCTGCACCCCGCTACCTGACTCAACTTCCTGTCTTTTCCTTTAATATCCCCAAGTCTGATTTGTGCTGCTCTTATGCTCCTGCGTGTGGGGATGTCCCTGAAGTGTGGTGACCAATTAGGAACCGAACTTTAAAGAAAACTGAGTCTCTGTTTCCCAGAAGCCATCAGGTGTCAGTGGTTCTTCAGTTAGTATGGGGCTCATGCAGGAAAGTCGACCAGCTTGGTCCTGTGCAGGTCCTGTGCCTGCAGCCACAGCCGCTGTGAAGTCATGAGTGCAGTGGGCTGCCATGTGCGGAAGACACTGCTTAGGCCCACTTCTAGTTTCTGGCTTTTACACCCCTACCCCCCTCTTCAGCTTCAGCAGTGGTTCTTGGGCTTTGGGGAGGGGATGCGATATAAATAGCCCATTTCTGGCTGACCGCTCCATTGATACTTTTTGGGTATATGTTTAAAAAAATAATTTTAAAAACTGGGCAGGGTGGCTCACACTTGGTGTTCTAGCATTCTCAAGGTTGAAGTGGGAGGGTTTTAAGTTCAAGGCCAGCTTGGGTTACAAATGCAAGTGGTGTCTCATACAAACACGTAATACATACATGAGGAAGTACACAATGTTAAATTTACCATTCTGACCTTGTTTAAGCTACAGTTCAACAGCACTCAGTACATTCACACGTCTTCATGGCAATCCCAGCTATCCATTTCTAGAACTTTCTCCTGTATCCAACTGAAGGTCTGTCTTCATTAAACACTAGCTCCTCTCCCTGCTGTGGCCAGATACCTGCCTTTCTGTTTCTCGACTTGGTGATGGGACCAGCATAATGTCCCTGTACAGTCACCTCCTGTGTGTAAAGCGTGTCTTCCAGGTTCAGCCATACTGTAGCAGGTATGAGGACTTTTCTTTTCTCTCTCCTTCCTAATTCTCATCTTGACTCTGACTCTCTCCTTTCTCCTCCTCCGTCCCCCATCCTCCTTTCACTCTTTTTCCTTTGTGTCATTCCTTAAGAATGCCATCAGTCCTTTTTCTTTAAGATTTATTTTTAGAGCTGGTCGCAGTGGTGCACGTGTGACCCCAGCACTCGGGGAGGCAGAGGCAGGCGGATCTCTGTGAGTTCGAGGCCAGCCTGGTCTATAAAGTGAGTGCATGACAGCCAAGACTAGACAGAGAAGAAACCCTGTCTCAGAAACCCAAACCGAAGCAAACCAAAGCAAACCAGAAAGAGAAAAAGAAAAAGAAAAGAAAAAAGGATTTATTTTATTTGTGTGTGTGTGTGAGTTCGAGGCCAGCCTGGTCTATAAAGTGAGTGCACGACAGCCAAGACTACACAGAGAAGAAACCCTGTCTCAGAAACCCAAACTGAAGCACACCAAAGCAAACCAGAAAAAGAAAAAATGATTTATTTTATGTGTGTGTGTGTGTGTGTGTGTGTTGGATTTAGTCATAGGTGGTTGCGAGCAGCCTGACATAGGTACTGGTAATCATACTTAACCACTCATTCGTCTCTCCAGCCCGGCCATCCACCTTTTTTTAGATGAGGTCTCTCACTGCTTTGAATGGGACTCACCGTGCCCTGCAAGCCTCAGGGATTAGAGTGTTCACAGCCATACCTGGTGTATGTGGCCTTGGGGGTGGAATGTGCATGCTATGTTATGGTCTGAATGAGGAATGTTCCCTGTCGGCTCTTATATCTGAACAGATGTCTCCAGATAGTGACACTGCGTGGGAAGGTTACGGGAACTTTAGGAGGTGTAGACTTGCTAGAAGAAGTACATCACTGGAGGGCAGGCCCCACTTCCTGTCCCTCCCACCTGCTTCCTGTGTGGATGGAAATGTGACTCCTCACTTTCCTGCTCTTGCCACCATGTCTTCCCTGCCTGTTGCCATGCCTTTTCCTCTATGGTGGGTTCTAGCTTTCTGCAACCATAAACCAAAACCAACCCTTTTGTCTCAGTAACAGAAAAGTTGCTAAATCACAAGGCACAGCCCTAGCTGTGGCTCTGTCATTTCTACTCCCCTCACTTTCACGGTCCTGCTTGTCCTTGTCAAGGGTGTTGCTCCCCAGGTTCTTAACTGGGGTGATTCTGTATGTTTCTGCGGACATGTTGCCAAGAGATAGGAGGTTCTACTGGCATAGAGTAGGTAGGTAAGGACAGAGTAGATAGGTGAGACATGGTCCAGGGGCTGGCCCCCACCGCAGAGAACAGGCTACCTCAACACGTCTATCGCACCTGAGCTGATAAACCCACCTCTTAGACAGCAAGTCTGCTGTGAGTATCTGGCTAGAGTCAGTGACTTGGGACTTCGCAGCAGCAGTATTAGGAAGGCTAAACTGAAGTGTGAGGTGGACTGCATTTTGTTCCCGTCCTGTGTCTAAAGCTGTCGTAGAAAGGAGCTGTTGTCTCTGGCCTAGAGCATGCCATTTGTGGGTCATTTCAGAACAGGTTCATGCTTTCTCTGTGGCTGGTTCTAGGGTTTTCCATCCGTGGGACAGAAAGCACCTGCTCACTCCTCGCTGACCCTGTGCAAATGTACTTGCCAATGTTTTGGTTCAGAAGGGGGTCAACAGATCAGGCCCTTAGCGTTTGTTTCCAGTTGATTTAATTTGTTACTCATAATAAAATCTGGAACTCACCTGGCTCAGAGCCCTGGGCCATTAAGAACGTTTGCTGGAATACACAATTGCAGACCGGTTCCTTAGAAGAGCCGAGGAGAGAAGCAAACGTGCTGTGGCAGGAGGGCTGACGGGGGGGATGAAGATCGTTCTCCCAAACGAAAGTTTCCTTATTCATCAGAGGGGGCACCCCCACCCCAGTTGCTTTCCTTTGAGACATGCAGCGTAGGTTGGCTTCCAGTTCACTGTGTAGTTGAGGATGTCCTTCAACGCTTCAGATTCTCTGGCCTCCACCTCCCCAGTGCTGGGATGACAGACAGACATGGGCTAAGAGGCCTGCCTTAGGCAGTTCTGGGGATGGAACCTGGTGTTTTGGGCATGCTGTGCGAGCTCTCTGCCCACTGAGCCACATCACCAGCCCATACAGTTCCGGACTGTAAGGAGCAGAAGTCGATTGATGGGTCATTGGTATTACCAATCAGGTTCAATTGCCAGTCTTCATTATTTGGAATTTGCCCTAGAAGCAGAATTATAAAATTTGGTTTCAATCCCTTAAGTGGGTGTGGCATAGCCATGGAGACCAATGAGGTGTGCTGTGTTGTGTTGTTCAGCCGAAGAGTGTCTTGAGGATTAAAAGTAACCGGGGTGTGCCTCAGTGGTTGAGCACTTGCCCAGCATATGCAAAACTCTGTGTTTCATCCCTAGTACCCCATAAGCCAGGCGCGGCAGTGCACACCTGTCATCCATGCACTCAGGAAGTAGAGGCACAAGGTCAAGTTTTGACACACGAGAGATCTTGTGTCAAGAAGCAAAATAACAAAACCCCGCATTTTGCCAGTGAACACCTGGCATGTATGTACCTTGCTCAAAGGAAGGTGCTGACATCCCTGTAGAAAACGGAAATACAGCCTGTGAATTCATGGCATCTTTGAGATGGCGAGGGCCCCTTATTTACGCTAGAGAACTGTTTCCTCCTTGCATCAACCCCACAAGGTAGGCCTAATGACATGCCGGTTTTTTTTTTTTCCCCCGAAAAGGCCTAGGGCAGTTAAGACACTTGGTGAAAATATCCCAGCTTCCATTAGGAAATGGCCTAGTCATCCTTAGGTCTTTATGCCTTTCTGGCTTTCACTTCTAATCATAGATGTAAATATTGTGCCCGTACAGCTCTGCTCAGTGAGGCTCTGCCCCGCCTCTCTAATTTTTCTCCAGTCAACATGTTTAACTTTAAGCCACTGCAGTGAGCTCACACACTTCCAGGCTTCAGAGGTCTAGAAGAACCTCATGGGCCTAGCATAAGTGGGTGGAGAGGTCCCCATCTGGGGGTAGGGCCTTCCTTGGCTCCTCTGATCCATTTCCAAAGAGCCCCTGCTGTTGGTTTCTCACACCCTTGAGAATTGGTCTCTGAAGCTGGTCAAGGTCATGATGGTGTGTGAATGCACAAGTGTGTGTGTGTGTGTGTGTGTGTGTGTGTGTGTGTATTATACCCTACTTTTCTAAAGCAAAGCTTCTGATTGGGTATCCACTGTTTAATTTTCAAGGATTTCACCCCGTCTTATTTTGTTGCTAAGGTACATTCAGTTTATCTGTTTCCTGTGGGATTCTGTGAATAATGCACAGCAAACAGCAATGGCTGCCAAGGAAACGGATAGGAAGGGGACTTGGGGACTGATTTTGGGTGTGAGAACCCAGGTGGACCTTTGATCTTGGGGCTTCAAAGGGAGAGTTGAAGTGTAAGCAGAATCAGGAGTCTACAAGGGAAGGTAGAGCTGCCACGGAAGGCGCGCGTCTCACGGGGGGTGGGGTATCGATTGTGTTTGCCTTAAGTGGTTTTAAGGAGCTAACATCTTAGAGTGCTGAGGTGGACGTGGCTTTCCGAGAGCTCCAGAGGAGGAAGGGGTGGGGGCCCTTCATTGTAAATCCTTTCCCACGTTTAAGGCCAAGTTTCCTGTGATTCTCCTTTCTCTGGGCAGGGTGGGAAGACATAACTGTGTGGACATGCGTTTTACCTGAGATTATACCTTTGTTTCTCTTCGTGAAAATTTCTTGATTTCCAGCTTCCTTCCAGCCTCAGCAACTTCTCTGCCCCGTGTGTGTGTGTGTGTGTGTGTGTGTGTGTGTGTGTGTGCGCGCGCGCGCGCGCGCGCACGCGCTCTAACTTAGATGCCCCACCTTAAAAAAAAAAGACAACCTCATTTTAGTTGTGAGCCCAAATTTCACTCAAGGCTCACGTTTCCAATTCCCTTGGTATCCCACAATCATAGGCCTCATGGAAGAATGTATTTAATAGCCCTCAAATTATGGTTTTCTAAATCTCGATGTCTGAGAGGAAGATTGGGCATTCCGTGTTTCCCCCTTCAGCCCCAAGTGTTCTGCTACTATGTGCGAACCCTTGCAGACGTTCCCAGGCAGTGGCAAAGGGCAGTGTAGGTACCTATATGAAGTGCAGCCATTTCACAGCGTGATATTAGGGTTTTTAAAAAAAACACTTCTTAGATTTCTTGACAAACACTTTTAGGCTAGATCTGGACCCTTTGGGAAAAGATATGAGGAGTGTGAAAGAGGAGATGGAAAGATTGGATTGTGAGTTCAGAAGTTCGTGCACATGCAGGGGTCTGGCTGTGGTTCTTGGGGGCAAGGTGGGAACAACCAGCTTCATAGTCTTTCCCTTGTTTTTTTCTTTTCAGTGTATGTATGTATGTGTGTATGTATGTAATGTATGTATGTATGTGTGTATGTATGTGCATGCATTTGTGTGTTCACCTGCATGTGCATGTGGAGGCCAGATGGCAGATCTCAGGTGTCCTTTTTGATGGCTTTCTGCTGTGTCATTATTTTTTGGGACATGATCTTTCACCAATCCCGAAGCTCTGCACTTCAGCCAGGCTAGCTGGTCAGTGTGCTTCAGAGATTCTCCTGTGTCTACCCACCCAGAGCTGTGGTGACAGTCATGTGTTGCTGGACTTGGGTTTTCATGTGGGTGTGGGAGAGCCAAAGTCGCCACTTCAGTGACAATGCCTAAGCAACACTAGCTTCTGGCCTCTACTCTCATACATGTGTCATACATATCATACAGCACAAAAAAAGTAAACAAACAAACAAACAAACAAACAACGGAAGTAAAGGTTAGAATTCTCTGGAGAATCTATTTTCTGGCCATGTCTGTTTCCACACACAACACACATGTGTGTATACATATGCACACACATAGATAACACACATATAACACATCTAAAACATACAAAACATATGCACACATTTGACACACAACACATACACATGAACATGTACAGACATACACACAGACTTCTTAGTGTTGGGAATCGACTATCACAAAAAAAACTGACACTTACATTACTTTGTCACTGTGAGGTCTAATGACCAATTTCACTGTGGTGGTGGCAGTTCAGGACACTGTTTAGCAGCTGAGAAAGATGTCTTCCTGTCCTGCTTCCTGTCCTTAACCCCAGCTGGGTTGTGCCTGCAGAGAGGTTCCCGCAAAAAAGACATCTGTGGACTTGCAGGAACCCAGATGGCCAAGGACTGAGTCTAGAAAAGCCACTGATCACATGAGCTGACCTTCTCATGGTTGAGCTTGCCCCTTCCTCAGCCCTCCTTGCTTGTGAGACTTTCCATGTGCCTTTTTCCTTCCTTTTTCCATTCCCACCTGGTCTTCTCTGTGGAAGCTGTGGCGCTTGCTCTCTCCACTAGAAAGCTGTCACATCTAATCTCCTCCACCCTCCAGTGACACAGAAAACCTATAAATATGCCTCAACACAGTAGAGAGACCAGCCAGGAATTTCAGGCACAAGACAGTAAGAGGGACTAGGTGGAAACCCATTGCAGAGTCAGAAGGAGAGCATGAGGGCCGGGAGACAAACAGGACACTGCACAAGCTGAGTTCAGAGTCCCCAGAACCCACGTGAAAGGTAAAAAGCTGGTTGCAGTGGTACAGGTGTGTATTCTCAGGGCTGCTGAGAGCTGAGGAAGAGACAGGTACATCTCTGGAAGCTTCCTCGTCAGCCAGCCCGGACTACTTGGTGAAACCCAAAGTCAGTGAGAGAAGTCACCAAAACCTAGCAATTGAAGGTTTTCCCTGACCTCTTACCCACAAGTACATTGTGCATCTATGCCCACACATGGGTACCTCATACATGAAAATACACGCACGCACGCACGCACACAAGAGAAAATGAGAAGGCCATGTAGATTAAACTCAGCTAGGGTACTGGGGAGATGTCTCAGTGGGTAAGATTGCTTGCGGCACAAGCATAAGGTCCCGAGTTCAAATCTATGTAAAAAAACATGGTATAGCTGCATGTGCCTGTCGTGCCAGCATTGCAGGTAGAAGCAGATGAATCCTGAAAGCCCACTGGCTGTCTACTTAGCCTAGAGCCTCCCTGTCAGTGAGACCCCGTCTTAAGGCTACAAGGCTTGGAACAATAGATGAAGATTCCTGATGTCCTGCCCTGGTTTGTACATGTGTGCACAGGGTCAC